>NC_091155.1:55202594-55405785 GCF_040958095.1 Procambarus clarkii
TAGTGTAGCAAGCTAAGGCAATTATGAGGAGTTGAGGTCCAGTATAGTGCAGCAAGCTAAGGTAATTATGAGAAGTTGAGGTGCAGTGCAGTGCAGCAAGCTAAGGTAATTTTGAGGAGTTGAGGTCCAGTGTAGTGAAGCAAGCTAAGGTACTTATTAGGAGTTGAGGTCCAGTGTAGTGCATCAAGCTAAGGTAATTATGAGGAGTTGAGGTCCAATGTAGTGTAGCAAGCTAAGGTACTTACGAGGAGTTGAGGTTCAGTGTAGTGTAGCAAGCTAAGGTAATTATGAAGAGTTGAGGTCCAGTGTAGTGCAACAAGCTAAGGTAATTATGAGGAGTTGAGGTCTAGTGAAGTGCAGCAAGCTAAGGTAATTATGAGGAGTTGAGGTCCAGTGTAGTGCATCAAGCTAAGGTAATTATGAGGAGTTGAGATCCAGTGTAGTGTATCAAGGTAAGGTAATTATGACCAGTTGAGGTCCAGTATAGTGCAGCAAGCTAAGGTAATTATGAGATGTTGAGGTCCAATGTAGTGCAGCAAGCTAAGGAACTTATGAGCAGTTGAGGTCCAGTGTACTGCAGCAAGCTAAGGTAATTATGAGGAGTTGAGGTCCAGTGTAGTGCAGCAAGCTAAGGTAATTATGAGGAGTTGAGGTCCAGTGTAGTGCAGAAAGCTAAGGTAATTATAAGGAGTTGAGGTGCAGTTAAGTGCAGCAGGCTAAGGTAATTATGAGGAGTTTACGTCCAATGTAGTGTAGCAAGCTAAGGTAATTATGAGTTGAGGTCCAGTGTAATGCAGCAAGCTATGGTAATTATGAGGGGTTGAGGTCCAGTGTAGTTCAGCAAGCTAAGGTAATTATGAAGAGTTGAAGTCTAGTGTAGTGTAGCAAGCTAAGGTAATTATGAGGAGTTGAGGTCTAGTGTAGTGCAGCAAGCTAAGGTAATTATGAGGAGTTAAGGTCCAATGTAGTGTAGCAAGCTAAGGTAATTATGAGGAGTTGAGGTACAGTGTTGAGCAGCAAGCTAAGGTAATTTTGAGGAGTTGAGGTCCAGTGTAGTACAGCAAGCTGAGGTAATTATGAGGAGTTGAGGTCCAGTGTAGTGCAGCAAGCTAAGGTAATTATGAGGAGTTGAGGTCCAGTGTAGTGCAGAGAGCTAAGGTAATTATGAGGAGATGAAGTCCAGTGTAGTGTATCAAGGTAAGGTAATTATGAGCAGTTGAGATCCAGTATAGTGCAGCAAGCTAAGGTAATTATGAGAAGTTGAGGTCCAGTGCAGTGCAGCAAGCTAAGGTAATTTTGAAGAGTTGAGGTCCAATGTAGTGTAGCAAGCTAAGGTACTTATGAGGAGTTGAGGTCCAGTGTAGTGCAGCAAGCTAAGGTAATTATGAGGAGTTGAGGTCCAGTGTAGTGCAGCAAGCTAAGGTAATTATGAGGAGTTGAGGTCCAGTGTAGTGCAGAAAGCTAAGGTAATTATAATGAGTTGAGGTTCAGTTAAGTGCAGCAAGCTAAGGTAATTATGAGGAGACGAGGTCCAGTGTAGTGTAGCAAGCTAATGTAAATATGATAAGTTGAGGTACAGTGTAATGCAGCAAGCAAAGGTAATTATGAGGAGTTGAGATCCAGTGTAGTGCAGCAAGCTAAGTTAATTATAAAGAGTTGAGGTCAAGTGAAGTGTAGCAAGCTAAGGTAATTATGAGGAGTTGAGGTCCAGTGTAGTGCACCATGCTAAGGTAAATATGAGGAGTTGAGGTCCAGTGTAGTGCAGCAAGCTAAAGTAATTATGAAGAGTTGAGAACCAGTGTAGTGCAGCAAGCTATGGTAATTATGTGGAATAAGGTCCAGTGTAGTGTAGCAAGCTAAGGTAATTATGAGGCATTGAGGTCCAGTATAGTGCAGCAAAATAAGGTAATTATGAGGAGTTTAGGTCTAGTGTAGAGCAGCAAGCTAAGGTAATTATGAGGAGTTGTGGTCCAGTGTAGTGCAGAAAGCTAAGATAATTATGAGGAAATGAGGTCCTGTGTAGTGCAGCAAGCTAAGGTAATTGTAAGGAGTTGAGGTCCAGTGTAGTGTATCAAGGTAAGGCAATTATGAGGAGTTGAGGTCCAGTATAGTGCAGCAAGCTAAGGTAATTATGAGAAGTTGAGGTGCAGTGCAGTGCAGCAAGCTAAGGTAATTTTGAGGAGTTGAGGTCCTGTGTAGTGCAGCAAGCTAAGGTACTTATTAGGAGATGAGGTCCAGTGTAGGGCATCAATCTAAGGTAATTATGAGGAGTTGAGGTCCAATGTAGTGTAGCAAGCTATGGTAATTATGAGGAGTTGAGGTCCAGTGTAATGCAGCAAGCTAAGGTAATTATGAGGAGTTGAGGTCCAGTGTAGTGCACCAAACTAAGGAAATTATGAGGAGTTGAGGTCTAGTGTAGTACAGCAAGCTAAGGTAATTATGAAGAGTTGAGGTCCAGTGTAGTGCAGCAAGCTATGGTAATTATGAGGAGTTGAGGTCTAGAGTAGTACAGCAAGCTAAGGTAATTATGAAGAGTTGAGGTCCAGTGTAGTGCAGCAAGCTATGGTAATTATGTGGAGATAAGGTTCAGTGTTGTGTAGCAAGCTAAGGCAATTATGAGGCATTGAGGTAGAGTGTAATGCAGCAAGCTAAGGTAATTATGAGGAGTTGAGGTCCATTGTAGTGCAAGTAGTTATGAAGAGTTGAGGTCCAGTGTAGTGCAGCAAGCTAAGGTAATTATGAGGAGTTAAGGTCCCGTGTAGTGCAGCAAGCAAAGGTAATTATAATGAGTTGAGGTTCAGTTAAGTGCAGCAAGCTAGGGTAATTATGAGGAGACGAGGTCCAGTGTAGTGTTGCAAGCTAAGGTAATTATGAGGAGTTAAGGTCCAGTGTAATGCAGCAAGCTAAGGTAATTATGAAGATTTGAGGTCCAGTGTAGTGTAGCAAGCTAAGGTAATTATGAGGAGTTGAGGTCCAGTGAAGTGCAGAAAGCTAAGGTAATTATGAGGAAATGAGGTCCAGTGTAGTGCAGCAACCTAAGGTAATTATGAGGAGATGAAGTCCAGTGTATTGTATCAAGGTAAGGTAATTATGAGGAGTTGAGGTCCAGTATAGTGCAACAAGCTAAGGTAATTATGAGAAGTTGAGGTCCAGTGCAGTGCAGCAAGCTAAGGTAATTTTGAGGAGTTGAGGTCCAGTGAAGTGCAGCAAGCTAGGGTACTTATGAGGAGTTGAGGTCCAGTGTAGTGCAGCAAGCTAAGGTAATTATGAAGATTTGAGGTCCAGTGTAGTGCAGCAAGCAAAGGTAATTATGAGTAGTTGAGGTCCAGTGTAGTGCAGCAAGCTAAGGTAATTATGAGGCGTTGAGGTCCAGTGTAGTGCAGCAAGCTAAGGTAATTATGAGGAGTTGAGGACCAGTGTAGTGCAGCAAGCTAAGGTAATTATAAGGAGTTGAGGTCCAGTTAAGTGCAGCAAGCTAAGGTAATTATGAGGAGATGAGGTCCAGTGTAATGAAGCAAGCTAAGGTAATTATGAGGAGTTGAGGTCCAGTGTAGTGCAGCAAGCTAAGGTAATTATGAGGAGATGAAGTCCAGTGTAATGCAGCAAGCTAAGGTAATTATGAGGAGTTGAGGTCCAGTGTAGGGCATCAATCTAAGGTAATTATGAGGAGTTGAGGTCCAATGTAGTGTAGCAAGCTATGGTAATTATGAGGAGTTGAGGTCCAGTGTAATGCAGCAAGCTAAGGTAATTATGAGGAGTTGAGGTCCAGTGTAGTGCACCAAACTAAGGAAATTATGAGGAGTTGAGGTCTAGTGTAGTACAGCAAGCTAAGGTAATTATGAAGAGTTGAGGTCCAGTGTAGTGCAGCAAGCTATGGTAATTATGAGGAGTTGAGGTCTAGAGTAGTACAGCAAGCTAAGGTAATTATGAAGAGTTGAGGTCCAGTGTAGTGCAGCAAGCTATGGTAATTATGTGGAGATAAGGTTCAGTGTTGTGTAGCAAGCTAAGGCAATTATGAGGCATTGAGGTAGAGTGTAATGCAGCAAGCTAAGGTAATTATGAGGAGTTGAGGTCCATTGTAGTGCAAGTAGTTATGAAGAGTTGAGGTCCAGTGTAGTGCAGCAAGCTAAGGTAATTATGAGGAGTTAAGGTCCCGTGTAGTGCAGCAAGCAAAGGTAATTATAATGAGTTGAGGTTCAGTTAAGTGCAGCAAGCTAGGGTAATTATGAGGAGACGAGGTCCAGTGTAGTGTTGCAAGCTAAGGTAATTATGAGGAGTTAAGGTCCAGTGTAATGCAGCAAGCTAAGGTAATTATGAAGATTTGAGGTCCAGTGTAGTGTAGCAAGCTAAGGTAATTATGAGGAGTTGAGGTCCAGTGAAGTGCAGAAAGCTAAGGTAATTATGAGGAAATGAGGTCCAGTGTAGTGCAGCAACCTAAGGTAATTATGAGGAGATGAAGTCCAGTGTATTGTATCAAGGTAAGGTAATTATGAGGAGTTGAGGTCCAGTATAGTGCAACAAGCTAAGGTAATTATGAGAAGTTGAGGTCCAGTGCAGTGCAGCAAGCTAAGGTAATTTTGAGGAGTTGAGGTCCAGTGAAGTGCAGCAAGCTAGGGTACTTATGAGGAGTTGAGGTCCAGTGTAGTGCAGCAAGCTAAGGTAATTATGAAGATTTGAGGTCCAGTGTAGTGCAGCAAGCAAAGGTAATTATGAGGAGTTGAGGTCCAGTGTAGTGCAGCAAGCTAAGGTAATTATGAGGCGTTGAGGTCCAGTGTAGTGCAGCAAGCTAAGGTAATTATGAGGAGTTGAGGACCAGTGTAGTGCAGCAAGCTAAGGTAATTATAAGGAGTTGAGGTCCAGTTAAGTGCAGCAAGCTAAGGTAATTATGAGGAGATGAGGTCCAGTGTAATGAAGCAAGCTAAGGTAATTATGAGGAGTTGAGGTCCAGTGTAGTGCAGCAAGCTAAGGTAATTATGAGGAGATGAAGTCCAGTGTAATGCAGCAAGCTAAGGTAATTATGAGGAGTTGAGGTCCAGTGTAGTGCAGCAAGCTAAGGTAATTATGAGGAGTTGAGGTCCAGTGTAGTGCAGCAAGCTAAGGTAATTATGAGGAGTTGAGGTCCAATGTAGTGTTGCAAGCTAAGGTAATAATGAGGAGTTGAGGTCCAGTGTAATTCAGCAAGCTAAGGTAATTATGAGGAGTTGAGGTCCAGTGTAGAGCAGCAAGCTAAGGTAATTATGAGGAGTTGAGGTCCAGTGTAGTGCGGAAAGCTAAGGTAATTATGAGGAAATGAGGTCCAGTGTAGTGCAGCATGCCAAGGTAATTATAAGGAGTTGAGGTCCAGTGTAGTGCAGCAACCTAAGGTAATTATGATGAGATAAATTCCAGTGTAGTGTATCAAGGTAAGGTAATTATGAGGAGTTGAGGCCCAGTATAGTGCAGCAAGCTAAGGTAATTATGAGAAGTTGAGGTCCAGTGCAGTGCAGCAAGCTAAGGTAATATTGAGGAGTTGAGGTCCAGTGTAGTGCAGCAAGCTAAGGTACTTATGAGGAGCGTAGGTCCAGTGTAGTACAGCAAGCTGAGGTAATTTTGAAGAGTTGAGGTCCAATGTAGTATAGCAAGCTAAGGTAATTATGAGGAGACGAGGTCCAGTGTAGTGTTGCAAGCTAAGGTAATTATGAGGAGTTGAGGTCCAGTGTAATGCAGCAAGCTAAGGTAATTATGAGGAGTTAAGGCCCAGTGTAGTGCAGCAAGCTAAGGTAATTATGAAGAGATGAGGTTCAGTGTAGTGTAGTAAGCTAAGGTAATTATGAGGAGTTGAGGTCCAGTGTAGTGCAGAAAGCTAAGGTAATTATGAGGAAATGAGGTCAAGTGTAGTGCAGCGAGCAAAGGTAATTATAAGGAGATGAAGTCCAGTGTAGTGTATCAAGGCAAGGTAATTATGAGGAGTTGAGGTCCAGTATAGTGCAACAAGCTAAGGTAATTATGAGAAGTTGAGGTCCAGTGCAGTGCAGCAAGCTAAGGTAATTTTGAGGCGTTGAGGTCCAGTGTAGAGCAGCAAGCTGAGGTACTTATGAGGAGTTGAGGTCCAGTAAAGTGCAGCAAGCTAAGGTAATTATGAAGAGTTGAGGTCCAGTGTAATGCAGCAAGCTAAGGTAATTATGAGGAGTTGAGGTCCAGTGTAGTGCAGCAAGCTAATGTAATTATGAAGAGTTGAGGTCCAGTGTAGTGTAGCAAGCTAAGGCAATTATGAGGAGTTGAGGTACAATGTAGAGCAGCAAGCTTAGGTAATTTTGAGGAGTTGAGGTCCAGTGTAGGGCAGCAAGCTGAGGTAATTATGAGGAGTTGAGGTCCAGTGTAGTGCAGCAAGCTAAGGTAATTATGAGGAGTTGAGGTCCAGTGTAGTGCAGAGAGCTAAAGGTAACTATGAGGAAATAAGGTCCAGTGTAGTGCAGCAAGCAAAGGTAATTATAAGGAGTTGAGGTCCAGTGTAGTGCAGCAACCTAAGGTAATTATGAGGAGATGAAGTCCAGTGTAGTGTATCAAGGTAAGGTAATTATGAGTAGTTGAGGTCCAGTATAGTGCAGCAAGCTAAGGTAATTATGAGAAGTTGAGGTCCAGTGCAGTGCAGCAAGCTAAGGTAATTTTGAAGAGTTGAGGTCCAATGTAGTGTAGCAAGCTAAGGTACTTATGAGGAGTTGAGGTTCAGGGTAGTGCAGCAAGCTAAGGTAATTATGAGGAGTTGAGGTCCAGTGTAGGGCAGCAAGCTGAGGTAATTATGAGGAGTTGAGGTCCAGTGTAGTGCAGAGAGCTAAAGGTAACTATGAGGAAATAAGGTCCAGTGTAGTGCAGCAAGCAAAGGTAATTATAAGGAGTTGAGGTCCAGTGTAGTGCAGCAACCTAAGGTAATTATGAGGAGATGAAGTCCAGTGTAGTGTATCAAGGTAATTTAATTATGAGCAGTTGAGGTCCAGTATAGTGCAGCAAGCTAAGGTAATTATGAGAAGTTGAGGTCCAGTGCAGTGCAGCAAGCTAAGGTAATTTTGAAGAGTTGAGGTCCAATGTAGTGTAGCAAGCTAAGGTACTTATGAGGAGTTGAGGTTCAGGGTAGTGCAGCAAGCTAAGGTAATTATGAGGAGTTGAGGTCCAGTGTAGTGCAGCAAGCTAAGGTACTTATTAGGAGTTGAGGTCCAGTGTAGTGCATCAAGCTAAGGTAATTATGTGGAGTTAAGGTCCAATGTAGTGTAGCAAGCTAAGGTAAGTATGAGGAGTTGAGGTCCAATGTAATGCAACAAGCTAAGTTAATTATGAGGTGTTGAGGTCCAGTGTAGTGCAGCAAGCTAAGGTAATTAGGAAGAGTTGAGGTCCAGTGTAGTGCAGCAATCTAAGGTAATTATGAGGAGTTGAGGTCCAGTGTAGTGCACCAAACTAAGGTAATTATGAGGAGTTGAGGTCCAGTGTAGTGCAGCAAGCTAAGATAATTATGAAGAGTTGAGGTCCAGTGTAGTGCAGCAAGCTATGGTAATTATAATGAGTTGAGGTTCAGTTAAGTGCAGCAAGCTAAGGTGATTATGAGGAGACGAGGTCCAGTGTAGTGTTACAAGCTAAGGTAATTATGAGGAGTTGAGGTCCAGTGTAATGCAGCAAGCTAAGGTAATTATGAGGAGTTGAGGCCCAGTGTAGTGCAGTAAGCTAAGGTAATTATGTAGAGTTGAGGTCCAGTGTAGTGTAGTAAGCTAAGGTAATTATGAGGAGTTGAGGTCCAGTGTAGTGCAGAAAGCTAAGTTAATTATGAGGAAATGAGGTCAAGTGTAGTGCAGCAAGTAAAGGTAATTATAAGGAGATGAATTCCAGTGTAGTGTATCAAGGCAAGGTAATTATGAGGAGTTGAGGTCCAGTATAGTGCAACAAGCTAAGGTAATTATGAGAAGTTGAGGTCCAGTGCAGTGCAGCAAGCTAAGGAAATTTTGAGGAGTTGAGGTCCAGTGTAGTGCAGCAAGCTGAGGTACTTATGAGGAGTTGAGGTCCAGTGTAGTGCAGCAAGCTAAGGTTATTATGAAGAGTTGAGGTCCAGTGTAGTGCTGCAAGCTAAGGTAATTATAATTAGTTGAGGTCCAGTAAAGTGCAGCAAGCTAAGGTAATTATGAAGAGTTGAGGTCCAGTGTAATGCAGCAAGCTAAGGTAATTATGAGGAGTTGAGGTCCAGTGTAGTGCAGCAAGCTAATGTAATTATGAAGAGTTGAGGTTCAGTGTAGTGTAGCAAGCTAAGGTAATAATGAGGAGTTGAGGTCCAGTATAGTGCAGCAAGCTAAGGTAATTATGAGGAGTTGAGGTACAGTGTAGAACAGCAAGCTAAGGTAATTTTGAGGAGTTGAGGTCCAGTGTAGTGCAGCAAGCTGAGGTAATTATGAGGAGTTGAGGTCCAGTGTAGTGCAGCAAGCTAAGGTAATTATGAGGAGTTGAGGTCCAGTGTAGTGCAGAGAGCTAAGGTAACTATGAGGAAATGAGGTCCAGTGTAGTGCAGCAAGCAAAGGTAATTATAAGGAGTTGAGGTCCAGTGTAGTGCAGAAACCTAAGGTAATTATGAGGAGATGAAGACCAGTGTAGTGTATCAAGGTAAGGTAATTATGAGCAGTTGAGGTCCAGTATAGTGCAGCAAGCTAAGGTAATTATGAGAAGTTGAGGTCCAGTGCAGTGCAGCAAGCTAAGGTAATTTTGAAGAGTTGAGGTCCAATGTAGTGTAGCAAGCTGAGGTACTTATGAGGAGTTGAGGGTCAGGGTAGTGCAGCAAGCTAAGGTAATTATGAGGAGTTGAGGTCCAGTGTAGTGCAGCAAGCTAATGTAATTATGAGGAGTTGAGGTCCTGTGTAGTGCAGCAAGCTAAGGTAATTATGAGGAGTTGAGGTCCAGTGTAGTGCAGAAAGCTAAGGTAATTATAAGGAGTTGAGGTGCAGTTAAGTGCAGCAAGCTAAGGTAATTATGAGGAGTTGAGGTCCAATGTAGTGTAGCAAGCTACGGTAATTATGAGTTAGGTCCAGTGTAATGCAGCAAGCTATGGTAATTATGAGGGGTCGAGGTCCAGTGTAGTTCAGCAAGCTAAGGTAATTATGAAGAGTTGAGGTCCAGTGTAGTGTAGCAAGCTAAGGTAATTATGAGGAGTTGAAGTCCAGTGTAGTGCAGCAAGCTGAGGTACTTATTAGGAGTTGAGGTCCAGTGTAGTGCATCAAGCTAAGGTAATTATGAGGAGTTAAGGTCCAATGTAGTGTAGCAAGCTAAGGTAAGTATGAGGAGTTGAGGTCCAATGTAATGCAACAAGCTAAGTTAATTATAAGGAGATGAAGTCCAGTGTAGTGTATCAAGGCAAGGTAATTATGAGGAGTTGAGGTCCAGTATAGTGCAACAAGCTAAGGTAATTATGAGAAGTTGAGGTCCAGTGCAGTGCAGCAAGCTAAGGTAATTTTGAGGAGTTGAGGTCCAGTGTAGTGCAGCAAGCTGAGGTACTTATGAGGAGTTGAGGTCCAGTGTAGTGCAGCAAGCTAAGGTAATTATGAAGAGTTGAGGTCCAGTGTAGTGCTGCAAGCTAAGGTAATTATAAGGAGTTGAGGTCCAGTTAAGTGCAGCAAGCTAAGGTAATTATGAGGAGTTGAGGTCCAGTGTAATGCAGCAAGCTAAGGTAATTATGAGGAGTTGAGGTCCAGTGTAGTGCAGCAAGCTAATGTAATTATGAAGAGTTAAGGTCCAGTGTAGTGTAGCAAGCTAAGGTAATTATGAGGAGTTGAGGTCCAGTGTAGTGCAGCAAGCTAAAGTAATTATGAAGAGTTGAGGTCTAGTGTAGTGCAGCAAGCTATGGTAATTATGTGGAGATTAGGTCCAGTGTAGTGTAGCAAGATAAGGTAATTATGAGGCATTGAGGTCCAGTATAGTGCAGCAAGCTAAGGTAATTATGAGTTGAGGTACAGTGTAGAGCAGCAAGCTAAGGTAATTTTGAGGAGTTGAGGTCCAGTGTAGTGCAGAAAGCTAAGGTAATTATGGGGAAATGAGGTCCAGTGTAGCGCAGCAAGCTAAAGTAATTATAAGGAGTTGAGGTCCAGAGTAGTGCAGCATCCGAAGGTAATTATGAGGAGATGAAGTAAAGGGGAGTGCAGCAAGCTAAGGTAATTATGAGGAGTTGAGGTCCAGTGTAGTACAGCAAGCTAAGGTAATTATGAAGAGTAGAGGTCCAGTGTAGTGCAGCAACCTAAGGTAATTATAAGGAGATGAAGTCCAGTGTAGTGCAGCAAGCTAAGGTAATTATGAAGAGTTGAGGTCCAGTGTAGTGCAGCAAGCTAAGGTAATTATGAAGAGTTGAGGTCCAGTGTAATGCAGCAAGCTAAGGTAATTATGAGGAGTTGAGGTCCAGTGTAGTGCAGCAGGCTAAGGTAATTATGAGGAGTTGAGGTCCAATGAAGTGTTGCAAGCTAAGGTAATAATGAGGAGTTGAAGTCCAGTGTAATTCAGCAAGCTAAGGTAATTATGAGGAGTTGAGGTCCAGTGTATAGCAGCAAGCTAAGGTAATTATGAGGAGTTGAGGTCAAGTGTTGTGCAGAAAGTTAGGGTAATTATGAGGAAATGTGGTCCAGTGTAGTGCAGCAAGCTATGATAATTATGTGGAGTTGAGGTCCAGTGTAGTGTAGCAAGCTAAGGTATTTATGAGGCATTGAGGTCCAGTGTAGTGCAGCAAGCTAAGGTAATTATGAGGTGTTGAGGTCCAGTGTATTGCAGCAAGCTAACGTAATTATGAGCTGTTGAGGACCAGTGTAGTGTAGCAAGCTAAGGTAATTATGAGGAGTTGAGGTCCAGTGTAGTGCAGCAAGCTAAGGTAATTATGAGGAGTTGAGGTCAAGTGTAGTTCAGCAAGTTAAGGTAATTATGAAGATTTGAGCTCCAGTGTAGTGCAGCAAGCAATGGTAATTATGAGGAGTTGAGGTCTAGTGTAGTATAGCAAGCTAAGGTAATTATAAGGAGTTGAGGTCCAGTGTAGTGTAGCAAGCTAAGGTAATTATAAGGAATGTAGGTCCAGTGTAGTGCAGCTAGCTAAGGTAATTATGAGGAGTTGAAGTCCAGTGTAGTGCAGCTAGTTAAGGTAATTATGAGGAGTTGAAGTCCAGTGTAGTGTAGCAAGCTAAAGTAATTAGGAGGAGTTGAGGTACAGTGTAGTGCAGGAAGCTTAGGTAATTATGAGGAGTTGAGGTCTAGTGTAGTGCAGCAAGCTTAGTTAATTATGTGGAGTTGAGGTCCAGTGTAGTGCAGCAAGCTATGGTAATTATGTGGAGTTGAGGTCCAATGTAGTATAGCAAGCTAAGGTAATTATAAGGAGTTGAGGTCCAGTGTAGTGCAGCAACCTAAGGTAATTATGAGGAGTTGAGGTCCAGTGTAGTGTAGTAAGATAAGGTAAGTGTGAGGAGTTGAGGTCCAGTGTAGTGCAGCAAGCTAAGGTAATTGGGAGGAGTTAAGGTCCAGTGTAGTGCAGCAAGCTAAGTTAAATATGAGGAGTTGAGGTCTAGTCTAGTGCAGCAAGCTAAGTTAATTATGTGGAGTTGAGGTCCAGTGTATTGCAGCAAGCTAAGGCAATTATAAGGAGTTGAGGTCCAGTGTAGTGCAGCAACCTAAGGTAATTATGAGGAGTTGAGGTCCAGTGTAGTGTAGTAAGATAAGGTAAGTGTGAGGAGTTGAGGTCCAGTGTAGTGTAGCAAGCGAAGGTAATTAAGAGTTGAGGTCCAGTGTAGTGCAGCAAGCTAAGGTAATTAGGAGGAGTTGATGTCCAGTGTAGTGCAGCAAGATAAGGTAATTATGAGGAGTTGAGGTCCAGTGTAGTGCAGCAAACTAAGGTAATTATGAAGAGTTGAGGTCCAGTGTAGTGAAGCAAGCTATGGTAATTATGATGAGTTGAGGTCCAGTGTATTGCAGCAAGCTAACGTAATTATGAGCTGTTGAGGTCCAGTGTAGTGTAGCAAGCTAAGGTAATTATGAGGAGTTGAGGTCCAGTGTAGTGCAGCAAGCTAAGGTAATTACGAGGAGTTGAGGTCAAGTGTAGTGCAGCAAGTTAAGGTAATTATGAAGATTTGAGCTCCAGTGTAGTGCAGCAAGCAAAGGTAATTATGAGGAGTTGAGGTCTAGTGTAGTGTAGCAAGCTAAGGTAATTACAAGGAGTTGAGGTTAAGTGTAGTGTAGCAAGCTAAGGTAATTATAAGGAATGTAGGTCCAGTGTAGTGCATCTAGCTAAGGTAATTATAAGGAGTTGAGGTCCAGTGTAGTGCAGCAACCTAAGGTAATTATGAGAAGTTGACGTCCAGTGTAGTGTAGTAAGATAAGGTAAGTGTGAGGAGTTGAGGTCCAGTGTAGTGCAGCAAGCTAAGGAAATTATGAGGAGTTGAGGTCCAGTGCAGTGTACCAAGCTAAGGTAATTAGGAGTTGAGGTCCAGTGTAGTGCAGCAAGCTAAGGTAATTAGGAGGAGTTGAGGTCTAGTGTAGTGCAGCAAGCTAAGGTAATTATGAGGAGATGAGGTCCAGTGTAGTGCAGCAAGCTAAGGTAATTATGAGAAGTTGAGGTCCAGTGTAGTGCAGCAAGCTAAGGTAATTTTGAGGAGTTGAGGTCCAGTGGTGCAGCAGGTTAAGGTAGTTATGAAGAGTTGAGGTCCAGTGTAGTGCAGCAAGCTATGGTAGTTTTATGGAGTTGAGGTCCAGTGTAGTGTAGCAAGCTAAGGTAATTATGAGGCATTGAGGTCCAGTGTACTACAGCAAGCTAAGGTAATTATGAGGAGTTGAGGTCCAGTGTAGTGCAGCAAGCTAAGGTAATTATGAGGAGTTGAGGTCCAGTGTAGTGTACCAAGCTAAGGTAATTAGAAATTGAGGTCCAGTGTAGTGCAGCAAGCTCAGGTAATTAGGAGGAGTTGAGGTCCAGTGTAGTGCAGCAAGCTAAAGTAATGATGAGGAGTTGAGGTCCAGTGTAGTGCAGCAAGCTAAGGTAATTATGAGGAGTAGAGGTCCAGTGTAGTGTATTAAGCTAAGGTAATTATGAGGAGTTGAGGTCCAGTTTCGTGCAGAAAGCTAAGGTAATTATGAGGAGTTGAGGTCCAGTGTAGTGCAGCAAGCTAAGGTAATTATGAGAAGTTGAGGTCCAGTGTAGTGCATCAAGCTAAGGTAATTATGAAAAGTTGAGGTCAAGTGTAGTGCAGGAAGCTAAGGTAATTATGAAGAGTAGAGGTCCAGTTTAGTGCAGCAAGTTAAGGTAATTATGAAGAGTTGAGGTCCAATGTAGTGGAGCAAGCTAAGGTAATTATAAGGAATTGAGGTCAAGTGTAGTGCAGCAAGCTAAGGTAATTATGAAGAGTTGAGGTCCAGTGTACTGCAACAAGCTATGGTAATTATGAAGAGTTGAAGTCCAGTGTAGTGCAGCAAGCTAAGGTAATTATGAGGAGTTGAGGTCCAGTGTAGTGCAGCAAACTAAGGTAATTATGAAGAGTTGAGGTCCAGTGTAGTGCAGCAAGCTATGGTAATTATGTGGAGTTGAGGTCCAGTGTAGTGTAGCAAGCTAAGGTATTTATGAGGCATTGAGGTCCAGTGTAGTGCAGCAAGCTAAGGTAATTAAGAGGTGTTGAGGTCCAGTGTATTGCAGCAAGCTAACGTAATTATGAGCTGTTGAGGTCCAGTGTAGTTTAGCAAGCTAAGGTAATTATGAGGAGTTGAGGTCCAGTGTAGTGCAGCAAGCTAAGGTAATTATGAGGAGTTGAAGTCCAGTGTAGTGCAGCAAGCTAAGTTAATTATAAGGAGTTGAGGTCCAGTGTAGTGTAGCAAGCTAAAGTAATTAGGAGGAGTTGAGGTCCAGTGTAGTGCAGCAAGCTTAGGTAATTATGAGGAGTTGAGGTCTAGTGTAGTGCAGCAAGCTAAGTTAATTATGAGGAGTTGAGGTCTAGTGTAGTGCAGCAAGCTAAGTTAATTATGAGGAGTTGAGGTCCAGTGTAGTGCAGCAAGCTAAGGTAATTAGGAGGAGTTGAGGTCCAGTGTAGTGCAGCAAGCTAAGGTAATTAGGAGGAGTTGAGGTCCAGTGTAGTGCAGCAAGCTAAGTTAATTATGAGGAGTTGAGGTCTAGTGTAGTGCAGCAAGCTATGGTAATTTTGAGGAGTTGAGGTCCAGTGTAGTGCAGCAAGCTAAGGTAATTATGAAGAGTTGAGGTCCAGTGTAGTGCAGCAAGCTAAGGTAATTATGAGGAGTTGAGGTCCAGTGGTGCAGCAAGCTAAGGTAATTATGAAGAGTTGAGGTCCAGTGTAGAGCAGCAAGCTATGTTAGTTATATGGAGTTGAGGTCCAGAGTAGTGTAGCAAGCTAAGGTAATTATGAGGCATTGAGGTCCAGTGTACTGCAGCAAGCTAAGGTAATTATGAGGAGTTGAGGTCCAGTGTAGTGTACCAAGCTAAGGTAATTAGAAGTTCAGGTCCAGTGTAGTGCAGCAAGCTAAGGTAAATAGGAGGAGTTGAGGTCTAGTGTAGTTTAGCAAGCTAAGGTAATTATAAGGAGTTGAGGTCCAGTGTAGTGTAGCAAGCTAAGGTAATTCTAAGGAATGTAGGTCCAGTGTAGTGCAGCTAGCTAAGGTTATTATGAGGAGTTGAAGTCCAGTGTAGTGCAGCAAGCTAAGGTAATTATAAGGAGTTGAGGTCCAGTGTAGTGTAGTAAGATAAGGTAAGTGTGAGGAGTTGAGGTCAAGTGTAGTGCAGCAAGCTAAGGCAATTATGAGGAGTTGAGGTCCAGTGCAGTGTACCAAGCTAAGGTAATTAGGAGTTGAGGTCCAGTGTAGTGCAGCAAGCTAAAGTAATTAGGAGGAGTTGAGGTCCAATGTAGTGCAGCAAGATAAGGTAATTATAAAGAGTTGAGGTAAAGTGTAGTGTATTAAGCTATGGTAATTATGAGGAGTTGAGGTCCAGTATTGTGCAGCAAGATAAGGTAATTATGAGAATTTGAGGTCCAGTGAAGTGCAGCAAGCTATGGTAATTTTGAGGAGTTGAAGGCCAGTGTAGTGCAGCAAGCAAAGGTAAGAATAAGAAGTTGAGGTCCAGTGTAGTGCAGCAAGCTAATGTAATTATGAGGAGTTGAGGTCCAGTGTAGTGCAGCAAGCTAAGGTAATAATGAGGAGTTGAGGTCAAGTGTAGTGCAGCAAGCTAAGGAAATTATGAAGAGTTGAGCTCCAGTGTAGTGCAGCAAGCATAGGTAATTATGAGGAGTTGAGGTCTAGTGTAGTGTAGCAAGCTAAGGTAATTATAAGGAGTTGAAGTCCAGTGTAGTGCAGCAAGCTAAGGTAATTATATGGAATGTAGGTCCAGTGTAGTGCAGCTAGCTAAAGTAATTATGAGGAGTTGAAGTCCAGTGTAGTGCAGCTAGCTAAGGTAATTATTAGGAGTTGAAGTCCAGAGTAGTGCAGCAAGCTAAGGTAATTATAAGGAGTTGAGGTCCAGTGTAGTGCAGCAAGCTAAGGTAATTAT
This sequence comes from Procambarus clarkii, assembly GCF_040958095.1. Classification (NCBI taxonomy): domain Eukaryota; kingdom Metazoa; phylum Arthropoda; class Malacostraca; order Decapoda; family Cambaridae; genus Procambarus; species Procambarus clarkii. Next base: position 55,218,106 of record NC_091155.1, read on the forward strand.
GTGGAATTGAGGTCCAGTGTAGTGCAGCAAGCTATAGTAATTATGTGGAGTTAAGGTCCAGTGTAGTGTAGCAAGCTAAGGTAATTATAAGGAGTTGAGGTCCAGTGTAGTGTATTAAGCTAAGGTAATTTTGAGGAGTTGAGGGCCACTGTAGTGCAGCAAGCTAAGGTAATTATGAGAAGTTGAGGTCCAGTGTAATGCAGCAAGCTAAGGTAATTATGAGGAGTTGAGGTCCAGTGTAGTGCAGCAAGCTAAGGTAATTATGAGGAGTTGAGGTCCAGTGTAGTGCAGCAAGCTAAGGTAATTATGAGGAGTTGAGGTCCAGTGTAGTGCAGCAAGCTAAGGTAATTATGAGGAGTTGAGGTCCAGTATAGTGCAGCAAGCTAAGGTAATTATGAGAAGTTGAGGTGCAGTGCAGTGCAGCAAAGCTAAGGTAATTTGAGGAGTTGAGGTCCAGTGTAATGCAGCAAGCTAAGGTAATTATGAGGAGTTGAGGTCCAGTGTAGTGCAGCCAAGCTAAGGTAATTATGAGGAGTTGAGGTCCAGTGTAGTGCAGCAAGCTAAGGTAATTATGAGGAGTTGAGGACCAGTGTAGTGCAGCAAGCTAAGGTAATTATAAGAAGTTGAGGTCCAGTTAAGTGCAGCAAGCTAAGGTAATTATGAGGAGATGAGGTCCAGTGTAATGAAGCAAGCTAAGGTAATTATGAGGAGTTGAGGTCCAGTGTAGTGCAGCAAGCTAAGGTAATTATGAGGAGATGAAGTCCAGTGTAATGCAGCAAGCTAAGGTAATTATGAGGAGTTGAGGTCCAGTGTAGTGCAGCAATCTAAGGTAATTATGAGGAGTTGAGGTCCAGTGTAATGCAGCAAGCTAAGGTAATTATGAGGAGTTGAGGTCCAGTGTAGTGCAGCAATCTAAGGTAATTATGAGGAGTTGAGGTCCAGTGTAGTGTGGAAAGCTAAGGTAATTATGAGGAAATGAGGTCCAGTGTAGTGCAGCATGCCAAGGTAATTATAAGGAGTTGAGGTCAAGTGTAGTGCAGCAAGCTGAGGTAATTTTGAAGAGTTGAGGTCCAATGTAGTATAGCAAGCTAAGGTAATTATGAGGAGACGAGGTCCAGTGTAGTGTTGCAAGCTAAGGTAATTATGAGGAGTTGAGGTCCAGTGTAATGCAGCAAGCTAAGGTAATTATGAGGAGTTGAGGCCCAGTGTAGTGCAGCAAGCTAAGGTAATTATGAAGAGTTGAGGTTCAGTGTAGCGTAGTAAGCTAAGGTAATTATGAGGAGTTGAGGTCCAGTGTAGTGCAGAAAGCTAAGGTAATTATGAGGAAATGAGGTCAAGTGTAGTGCAGCGAGCAAAGGTAATTATAAGGAGATGAAGCCCAGTGTAGTGTATCAAGGCAAGGTAATTATGAGGAGTTGAGGTCCAGTATAGTGCAACAAGCTAAGGTAATTATGAGAAGTTGAGGTCCAGTGCAGTGCAGCAAGCTAAGGTAATTTTGAGGAGTTGAGGTCCAGTGTAGAGCAGCAAGCTGAGGTACTTATGAGGAGTTGAGGTCCAGTAAAGTGCAGCAAGCTAAGGTAATTATTAAGAGTTGAGGTCCAGTGTAATGCAGCAAGCTAAGGTAATTATGAGGAGTTGAGGTCCAGTGTAGTGCAGCAAGCTAATGTAATTATGAAGAGTTGAGGTCAGTGTAGTGTAGCAAGCTAAGGCAATTATGAGGAGTTGAGGTCCAGTATAGTGCAGCAAGCTAAGGTAATTATGAGGAGTTGAGGTACAGTGTAGAGCAGCAATCTAAGGTAATTTTGAGGAGTTGAGGTCCAGTGTAGTGCAGCAAGCTGAGGTAATTATGAGGAGTTGAGGTCCAGTGTAGTGCAGCAAGCTAAGGTAATTATGAGGAGTTGAGGTCCAGTGTAGTGCAGAGAGCTAAGGTAACTATGAGGAAATAAGGTCCAGTGTAGTGCAGCAAGCAAAGGTAATTATAAGGAGTTGAGGTCCAGTGTAGTGCAGCAACCTAAGGTAATTATGAGGAGATGAAGTCCAGTGTAGTGTATCAAGGTAAGGTAATTATGAGCAGTTGAGGTCCAGTATAGTGCAGCAAGCTAAGGTAATTATGAGAAGTTGAGGTCCAGTGCAGTGCAGCATTCTAAGGTAATTTTGAAGAGTTGAGGTCCAATGTAGTGTAGCAAGCTAAGGTACTTATGAGGAGTTGAGGTTCAGGGTAGTGCAGCAAGCTAAGGTAAGTATGAGGAGTTGAGGTCCAGTGTAGTGCAGCAAGCTAAGGTAATTATGAGGTGTTGAGGTCCAGTGTAGTGCAGCAAGCTAAGGTAATTATGAGGAGTTAAGGTCCAGTGTAGTGCAGAAAGCTAAGGTAATTATAAGGAGTTGAGGTGCAGTTAAGTGCAGCAAGCTAAGGTAATTATGAGGAGTTGAGGTCCAATGTAGTGTAGCAAGCTAAGGTAATTATGTGTTAGGTCCAGTGTAATGCAGCAAGCTATGGTAATTATGAGGGGTCGAGGTCCAGTGTAGTTCAGCAAGCTAAGGTAATTACGAAGAGTTGAGGTCCAGTGTAGTGTAGCAAGCTAAGGTAATTATGAGGAGTTGAGGTCCAGTGTAGTGCAGCAAGCTAAGGTACTTATTAGGAGTTGAGGTCCAGTGTAGTGCATCAAGCTAAGGTAATTATGAGGAGTTAAGGTCCAATGTAGTGTAGCAAGCTAAGGTAAGTATGAGGAGTTGAGGTCCAATGTAATGCAACAAGCTAAGTTAATTATGAGGTGTTGAGGTCCAGTGTAGTGCAGCAAGCTAAGGTAATTATGAAGAGTTGAGGTCCAGTGTAGTGCAGCAATCTAAGGTAATTATGAGGAGTTGAGGTCCAGTGTAGTGCACCAAACTAAGGTAATTATGAGGAGTTGAGGTCCAGTGTAGTGCAGCAAGCTAAGATAATTATGAAGAGTTGAGGTCCAGTGTAGTGCAGTTAGCAAAGGTAATTATGAAGAGTTGAGGTCCAGTGTAGTGTAGTAAGCTAAGGTAATTATGAGGAGTTGAGGTCCAGTGTAGTGCAGAAAGCTAAGGTAATTATGAGGAATGAGGTCAAGTGTAGTGCAGCAAGCAAAGGTAATTATAAGGAGATGAAGTCCAGTGTAGTGTATCAAGGCAAGGTAATTATGAGGAGTTGAGGTCCAGTATAGTGCAACAAGCAAAGGTAATTATGAGAAGTTGAGGTCCAGTGCAGTGCAGCAAGCTAAGGAAATTTTGAGGAGTTGAGGTCCAGTGTAGTGCAGCAAGCTGAGGTACTTATGAGGAGTTGAGGTCCAGTGTAGTGCAGCAAGCTAAGGTTATTATGAAGAGTTGAGGTCCAGTGTAGTGCTGCAAGCTAAGGTAATTATAAGGAGTTGAGGTCCAGTAAGTGCAGCAAGCTAAGGTAAATATGAAGAGTTGAGGTCCAGTGTAATGCAGCAAGCTAAGGTAATTATAAGGAGTTGAGGTCCAGTGTAGTGCAGCAAGCTAATGTAATTATGAAGAGTTGAGGTTCAGTGTAGTGTAGCAAGCTAAGGTAATTATGAGGAGTTGAGGTCCAGTATAGTGCAGCAAGCTAAGGTAATTATGAGGAGTTGAGGTACAGTGTAGAACAGCAAGCTAAGGTAATTTTGAGGAGTTGAGGTCCAGTGTAGTGCAGCAAGCTGAGGTAATTATGAGGAGTTGAGGTCCAGTGTAGTGCAGCAAGCTAAGGTAATTATGAGGAGTTGAGGTCCAGTGTAGTGCAGAGAGCTAAGGTAACTATGAGGAAATGAGGTCCAGTGTATTGCAGCAAGCAAAGGTAATTATAAGGAGTTGAGGTCCAGTGTAGTGCAGAAACCTAAGGTAATTATGAGGAGATGAAGACCAGTGTAGTGTATCAAGGTAAGGTAATTATGAGCAGTTGAGGTCCAGTATAGTGCAGCAAGCTAAGGTAATTTTGAGAAGTTGAGGTCCAGTGCAGTGCAGCAAGCTAAGGTAATTTTGAAGAGTTGAGGTCCAATGTAGTGTAGCAAGCTAAGGTACTTATGAGGAGTTGAGGGTCAGGGTAGTGCAGCAAGCTAAGGTAATTATGAGGAGTTGAGGTCCAGTGTAGTGCAGCAAGCTAAGGTAATTATGAGGAGTTGAGGTCCAGTGTAGTGCAGAAAGCTAAGGTAATTATAAGGAGTTGAGGTGCAGTTAAGTGCAGCAAGCTAAGGTAATTATGAGGAGTTGAGGTCCAATGTAGTGTAGCAAGCTACGGTAATTATGAGTTAGGTCCAGTGTAATGCAGCAAGCTATGGTAATTATGAGGGGTCTAGGTCCAGTGTAGTTCAGCAAGCTAAGGTAATTATGAAGAGTTGAGGTCCAGTGTAGTGTAGCAAGCTAAGGTAATTATGAGGAGTTGAGGTCCAGTGTAGTGCAGCAAGCTAAGGTAATTATGAAGAGTTGAGGTCCAGTGCAGTGCAGCAAGCTAAGGTAATTTTGAGGAGTTGAGGTCCAGTGTAGGGCAGCAAGCTGAGGTACTTATGAGGAGTTGAGGTCCAGTTTAGTGCAGCAAGCTAAGGTAATTATGAAGAGTTGAGGTCCAGTGTAGTGCTGAAAGCTAAGGTAATTATAAGGAGTTGAGGTCCAGTTAAGTGCAGCAAGCTAAGGTAATTATGAGGAGTTGAGGTCCAGTGTAATGCAGCCAGCTAAGGTAATTATGAGGAGTTGAGGTCCAGTGTAGTGCAGCAAGCTAATGTAATTATGATGAGTTAAGGTCCAGTGTAGTGTAGCAAGCTAAGGTAATTATGAGGAGTTGAGGTCCAGTGTAGTGCAGCAAGCTAAAGTAATTATGAAGAGTTGAGGTCTAGTGTAGTGCAGCAAGCTATGGTAATTATGTGGAGATTAGGTCCAGTGTAGTGTAGCAAGCTAAGGTAATTATGAGGCATTGAGGTCCAGTATAGTGCAGCAAGCTAAGGTAATTATGAGTTGAGGTAAAGTGTAGAGCAGCAAGCTAAGGTAATTTTGAGGAGTTGAGGTCCAGTGTAGTGCAGAAAGCTAAGGTAATTATGAGGAAATGAGGTCCAGTGTAGCGCAGCAAGCTAAAGTAATTATAAGGAGTTGAGGTCCTGTGTAGTGCAGCATCCGAAGGTAATTATGAGGAGATGAAGTAAAGGGGAGTGCAGCAAGCTAAGGTAATTATGAGGAGTTGAGGACCAGTGTAGTGCAGCAAGCTAAGGTAATTATGAAGAGTTGAGGTCCAGTGTAGTGCAGCAACCTAAGGTAATTATAAGGAGATGAAGTCCAGTTTAGTGCAGCAAGCTAAGGTAATTATGAGGAGTTGAGGTCCAGTGTAGTGCAGCAAGCTAAGGTAATTATGAAGAGTTGAGGTCCAGTGTAATTCAGCAAGCTAAGGTAATTATGAGGAGTTGAGGTCCAGTGTATAGCAGCAAGCTAAGGTAATTATGAGGAGTTGAGGTCCAGTGTTGTGCAGAAAGCTAAGGTAATTATGAGGAAATGTGGTCCAGCGTAGTGCAGCATGCCAAGGTAATTATAAGGAGTTGAGGTCCAGTGTAGTGCAGCAACCTAAGGTAATTATGAGGAGTTGAAGTCCAGTGTAGTGCATCAAGCTAAGGTACTTATGAGGAGTTGAGGTCCAGTGTAGTGCAGCAAGCTAAGGTAATTATGAGGAGTTGAGGTCCAGTGTAGTGCAGCAAGCTAAGGTAATTATGATGAGTTGAGGTCCAGTGTAGTGCAGAAAGCTAAGGTAACTATGAGGAAATGAGGTCCAGTGTAGTGCAGCAAGCAAAGGTAATTATAAGGAGTTGAGGTCCAGTGTAGTGCAGCAACCTAAGGTAATTATGAGGAGATGAAGTCCAGTGTAGTGTATCAAGGTAAGGTAATTATGAGCAGTTGAGGTCCAGTATAGTGCAGCAAGCTAAGGTAATTATGAGAAGTTGCGGGCCAGTGCAGTGCAGCAAGCTATGGTAATTATATGTAGATAATGTCCAGTGTAGTGTAGCAAGCTAAGGCAATTATTAGGCATTGAGGTCGAGTGTAGTGCAGCAAGCTAAGGTAATTATGAGGAGTTGAGGTCCATTGTAGTGCAAGTAATTATGAGGAGTTGAAGTCCAGTGTAGTGCAGCAAGCTAAGGTAATTATGAGGAGTTAAGGTCCCGTGTAGTGCAGCAAGGTAAGGTAATTATGAGGAGTTGAGGTCCAGTGTAGTGCAGCAAGCTAAGGTAATTATGAGAAGTTGAGGTCAAGTTTAGTGCAGCAAGCTAAGGTAATTATGAGGAGTTGAGGTCCAGTGTAGTGCAGCAAACTAAGGTAATTATGAAGAGTTGAGGTCCAGTGTAGTGCAGCAAGCTATGGTAATTATGTGGAGTTGAGGTCCAGTGTAGTGTAGCAAGCTAAGGTATTTATGAGGCATTGAGGTCCAGTGTAGTGCAGCAAGCTAAGGTAATTATGAGGTGTTGAGGTCCAGTGTATTGCAGCAAGCTAACGTAATTATGAGCTGTTGAGGTCCAGTGTAGTGTAGCAAGCTAAGGTAATTATGAGGAGTTGAGGTCCAGTGTAGTGCAGCAAGCTAAGGTAATTATGAGGAGTTGAGGTCAAGTGTAGTTCAGCAAGTTAAGGTAATTATGAAGATTTGAGCTCCAGTGTAGTGCAACAAGCAAAGGTAATTATGAGGAGTTGAGGTCTAGTGTAGTATAGCAAGCTAAGGTAATTATAAGGAGTTGAGGTCCAGTGTAGTGTAGCAAGCTAAGGTAATTATAAGGAATGTAGGTCCAGTGTAGTGCAGCTAGCTAAGGTAATTATGAGGAGTTGAAGTCCAGTGTAGTGCAGCTAGTTAAGGTAATTATGAGGAGTTGAAGTCCAGTGTAGTGCAGCAAGCTAAGGTAATTATAAGGAGTTGAGGTCCAGTGTAGTGTAGCAAGCTAAAGTAATTAGGAGGAGTTGAGGTCCAGTGTTGTGCAGGAAGCTTAGGTAATTATGAGGAGTTGAGGTCTAGTGTAGTGCAGCAAGCTTAGTTAATTATGTGGAGTTGAGGTCCAGTGTAGTGCAGCAAGCTATGGTAATTATGTGGAGTTGAGGTCCAATGTAGTGTAGCAAGCTAAGGTAATTATAAGGAGTTGAGGTCCAGTGTAGTGCAGCAACCTAAGGTAATTATGAGGAGTTGAGGTCCAGTGTAGTGTAGTAAGATAAGGTAAGTGTGAGGAGTTGAGGTCCAGTGTAGTGCAGCAAGCTAAGTTAATTATGAGGAGTTGAGGTCTAGTCTAGTGCAGCAAGCTAAGTTAATTATGTGGAGTTGAGGTCCAGTGTAGAGCAGCAAGCTAAGGTAATTTTGAGGAGTTGAGGTCCAGTGTAGTGCAGCAAGCTGAGGTAATTATGAGGAGTTGAGGTCCAGTGTAGTGCAGCAAGCTAAGGTAATTATGAGGAGTTGCGGTCCAGTGTAGTGCATAGAGCTAAGGTAACTATGAGGAAATAAGGTCCAGTGTAGTGCAGCAAGCAAAGGTAATTATAAGGAGTTGAGGTCCAGTGTAGTGCAGCAACCTAAGGTAATTATGAGGAGATGAAGTCCAGTGTAGTGTATCAAGGTAAGGTAATTATGAGCAGTTGAGGTCCAGTATAGTGCAGCAAGCTAAGGTAATTATGAGAAGTTGAGGTCCAGTGCAGTGCAGCAAGCTAAGGTAATTTTGAAGAGTTGAGGTCCAATGTAGTGTAGCAAGCTAAGGTACTTATGAGGAGTTGAGGTTCAGGGTAGTGCAGCAAGCTAAGGTAAGTATGAGGAGTTGAGGTCCAGTGTAGTGCAGCAAGCTAAGGTAATTATGAGGTGTTGAGGTCCAGTGTAGTGCAGCAAGCTAAGGTAATTATGAGGAGTTAAGGTCCAGTGTAGTGCAGAAAGCTAAGGTAATTATAAGGAGTTGAGGTGCAGTTAAGTGCAGCAAGCTAAGGTAATTATGAGGAGTTGAGGTCCAATGTAGTGTAGCAAGCTAAGGTAATTATGTGTTAGGTCCAGTGTAATGCAGCAAGCTATGGTAATTATGAGGGGTCGAGGTCCAGTGTAGTTCAGCAAGCTAAGGTAATTACGAAGAGTTAAGGTCCAGTGTAGTGTAGCAAGCTAAGGTAATTATGAGGAGTTGAGGTCCAGTGTAGTGCAGCAAGCTAAGGTACTTATTAGGAGTTGAGGTCCAGTGTAGTGCATCAAGCTAAGGTAATTATGAGGAGTTAAGGTCCAATGTAGTGTAGCAAGCTAAGGTAAGTATGAGGAGTTGAGGTCCAATGTAATGCAACAAGCTGAAGTTAATTATGAGGTGTTGAGGTCCAGTGTAGTGCAGCAAGCTAAGGTAATTATGAAGAGTTGAGGTCCAGTGTAGTGCAGCAATCTAAGGTAATTATGAGGAGTTGAGGTCCAGTGTAGTGCACCAAACTAAGGTAATTATGAGGAGTTGAGGTCCAGTGTAGTGCAGCAAGCTAAGATAATTATGAAGAGTTGAGGTCCAGTGTAGTGCTAGTTAGCAAAGGTAATTATGAAGAGTTGAGGTCCAGTGTAGTGTAGTAAGCTAAGGTAATTATGAGGAGTTGAGGTCCAGTGTAGTGCAGAAAGCTAAGGTAATTATGAGGAAATGAGGTCAAGTGTAGTGCAGCAAGCAAAGGTAATTATAAGGAGATGAAGTCCAGTGTAGTGTATCAAGGCAAGGTAATTATGAGGAGTTGAGGTCCAGTATAGTGCAACAAGCAAAGGTAATTATGAGAAGTTGAGGTCCAGTGCAGTGCAGCAAGCTAAGGAAATTTTGAGGAGTTGAGGTCCAGTGTAGTGCAGCAAGCTGAGGTACTTATGAGGAGTTGAGGTCCAGTGTAGTGCAGCAAGCTAAGGTTATTATGAAGAGTTGAGGTCCAGTGTAGTGCTGCAAGCTAAGGTAATTATAAGGAGTTGAGGTCCAGTAAAGTGCAGCAAGCTAAGGTAAATATGAAGAGTTGAGGTCCAGTGTAATGCAGCAAGCTAAGGTAATTATGAGGAGTTGAGGTCCAGTGTAGTGCAGCAAGCTAATGTAATTATGAAGAGTTGAGGTTCAGTGTAGTGTAGCAAGCTAAGGTAATTATGAGGAGTTGAGGTCCAGTATAGTGCAGCAAGCTAAGGTAATTATGAGGAGTTGAGGTACAGTGTAGAACAGCAAGCTAAGGTAATTTTGAGGAGTTGAGGTCCAGTGTAGTGCAGCAAGCTGAGGTAATTATGAGGAGTTGAGGTCCAGTGTAGTGCAGCAAGCTAAGGAAATTATGAGGAGTTGAGGTCCAGTGTAGTGCAGAGAGCTAAGGTAACTATGAGGAAATGAGGTCCAGTGTATTGCAGCAAGCAAAGGTAATTATAAGGAGTTGAGGTCCAGTGTAGTGCAGAAACCTAAGGTAATTATGAGGAGATGAAGACCAGTGTAGTGTATCAAGGTAAGGTAATTATGAGCAGTTGAGGTCCAGTATAGTGCAGCAAGCTAAGGTAATTTTGAGAAGTTGAGGTCCAGTGCAGTGCAGCAAGCTAAGGTAATTTTGAAGAGTTGAGGTCCAATGTAGTGTAGCAAGCTAAGGTACTTATGAGGAGTTGAGGGTCAGGGTAGTGCAGCAAGCTAAGGTAATTATGAGGAGTTGAGGTCCAGTGTAGTGCAGCAAGCTAAGGTAATTATGAGGAGTTGAGGTCCAGTGTAGTGCAGAAAGCTAAGGTAATTATAAGGAGTTGAGGTGCAGTTAAGTGCAGCAAGCTAAGGTAATTATGAGGAGTTGAGGTCCAATGTAGTGTAGCAAGCTACGGTAATTATGAGTTAGGTCCAGTGTAGTTCAGCAAGCTAAGGTAATTATGAAGAGTTGAGGTCCAGTGTAGTGTAGCAAGCTAAGGTAATTATGAGGAGTTGAGGTCCAGTGTAGTGCAGCAAGCTAAGGTAATTATGATGAGTTGAGGTCCAGTGCAGTGCAGCAAGCTAAGGCAATTTTGAGGAGTTGAGGTCCAGTGTAGGGCAGCAAGCTGAGGTACTTATGAGGAGTTGAGGTCCAGTTTAGTGCAGCAAGCTAAGGTAATTATGAAGAGTTGAGGTCCAGTGTAGTGCTGAAAGCTAAGGTAATTATAAGGAGTTGAGGTCCAGTTAAGTGCAGCAAGCTAAGGTAATTATGAGGAGTTGAGGTCCAGTGTAATGCAGCAAGCTAAGGTAATTATGAGGAGTTGAGGTCCAGTGTAGTGCAGCAAGCTAATGTAATTATGATGAGTTAAGGTCCAGTGTAGTGTAGCAAGCTAAGGTAATTATGAGGAGTTGAGGTCCAGTGTAGTGCAGCAAGCTAAAGTAATTATGAAGAGTTGAGGTCTAGTGTAGTGCAGCAAGCTATGGTAATTATGTGGAGATTAGGTCCAGTGTAGTGTAGCAAGCTAAGGTAATTATGAGGCATTGAGGTCCAGTATAGTGCAGCAAGCTAAGGTAATTATGAGTTGAGGTAAAGTGTAGAGCAGCAAGCTAAGGTAATTTTGAGGAGTTGAGGTCCAGTGTAGTGCAGAAAGCTAAGGTAATTATGAGGAAATGAGGTCCAGTGTAGCGCAGCAAGCTAAAGTAATTATAAGGAGTTGAGGTCCTGTGTAGTGCAGCATCCGAAGGTAATTATGAGGAGATGAAGTAAAGGGGAGTGCAGCAAGCTAAGGTAATTATGAGGAGTTGAGGACCAGTGTAGTGCAGCAAGCTAAGGTAATTATGAAGAGTTGAGGTCCAGTGTAGTGCAGCAACCTAAGGTAATTATAAGGAGATGAAGTCCAGTTTAGTGCAGCAAGCTAAGGTAATTATGAGGAGTTGAGGTCCAGTGTAGTGCAGCAAGCTAAGGTAATTATGAAGAGTTGAGGTCCAGTGTAATTCAGCAAGCTAAGGTAATTATGAGGAGTTGAGGTCCAGTGTATAGCAGCAAGCTAAGGTAATTATGAGGAGTTGAGGTCCAGTGTTGTGCAGAAAGCTAAGGTAATTATGAGGAAATGTGGTCCAGCGTAGTGCAGCATGCCAAGGTAATTATAAGGAGTTGAGGTCCAGTGTAGTGCAGCAACCTAAGGTAATTATGAGGAGTTGAAGTCCAGTGTAGTGCATCAAGCTAAGGTACTTATGAGGAGTTGAGGTCCAGTGTAGTGCAGCAAGCTAAGGTAATTATGAGGAGTTGAGGTCCAGTGTAGTGCAGCAAGCTAAGGTAATTATGATGAGTTGAGGTCCAGTGTAGTGCAGAAAGCTAAGGTAACTATGAGGAAATGAGGTCCAGTGTAGTGCAGCAAGCAAAGGTAATTATAAGGAGTTGAGGTCCAGTGTAGTGCAGCAACCTAAGGTAATTATGAGGAGATGAAGTCCAGTGTAGTGTATCAAGGTAAGGTAATTATGAGCAGTTGAGGTCCAGTATAGTGCAGCAAGCTAAGGTAATTATGAGAAGTTGCGGGCCAGTGCAGTGCAGCAAGCTATGGTAATTATATGTAGATAATGTCCAGTGTAGTGTAGCAAGCTAAGGCAATTATTAGGCATTGAGGTCGAGTGTAGTGCAGCAAGCTAAGGTAATTATGAGGAGTTGAGGTCCATTGTAGTGCAAGTAATTATGAGGAGTTGAAGTCCAGTGTAGTGCAGCAAGCTAAGGTAATTATGAGGAGTTAAGGTCCCGTGTAGTGCAGCAAGGTAAGGTAATTATGAGGAGTTGAGGTCCAGTGTAGTGCAGCAAGCTAAGGTAATTATGAGAAGTTGAGGTCAAGTTTAGTGCAGCAAGCTAAGGTAATTATGAGGAGTTGAGGTACAGTGTAGTGCAGCAAACTAAGGTAATTATGAAGAGTTGAGGTCCAGTGTAGTGCAGCAAGCTATGGTAATTATGTGGAGTTGAGGTCCAGTGTAGTGTAGCAAGCTAAGGTATTTATGAGGCATTGAGGTCCAGTGTAGTGCAGCAAGCTAAGGTAATTATGAGGTGTTGAGGTCCAGTGTATTGCAGCAAGCTAACGTAATTATGAGCTGTTGAGGTCCAGTGTAGTGTAGCAAGCTAAGGTAATTATGAGGAGTTGAGGTCCAGTGTAGTGCAGCAAGCTAAGGTAATTATGAGGAGTTGAGGTCAAGTGTAGTTCAGCAAGTTAAGGTAATTATGAAGATTTGAGCTCCAGTGTAGTGCAGCAAGCAAAGGTAATTATGAGGAGTTGAGGTCTAGTGTAGTATAGCAAGCTAAGGTAATTATAAGGAGTTGAGGTCCAGTGTAGTGTAGCAAGCTAAGGTAATTATAAGGAATGTAGGTCCAGTGTAGTGCAGCTAGCTAAGGTAATTATGAGGAGTTGAAGTCCAGTGTAGTGCAGCTAGTTAAGGTAATTATGAGGAGTTGAAGTCCAGTGTAGTGCAGCAAGCTAAGGTAATTATAAGGAGTTGAGGTCCAGTGTAGTGTAGCAAGCTAAAGTAATTAGGAGGAGTTGAGGTCCAGTGTTGTGCAGGAAGCTTAGGTAATTATGAGGAGTTGAGGTCTAGTGTAGTGCAGCAAGCTTAGTTAATTATGTGGAGTTGAGGTCCAGTGTAGTGCAGCAAGCTATGGTAATTATGTGGAGTTGAGGTCCAATGTAGTGTAGCAAGCTAAGGTAATTATAAGGAGTTGAGGTCCAGTGTAGTGCAGCAACCTAAGGTAATTATGAGGAGTTGAGGTCCAGTGTAGTGTAGTAAGATAAGGTAAGTGTGAGGAGTTGAGGTCCAGTGTAGTGCAGCAAGCTAAGTTAATTATGAGGAGTTGAGGTCTAGTCTAGTGCAGCAAGCTAAGTTAATTATGTGGAGTTGAGGTCCAGTGTATAGCAGCATGCTAAGGCAATTATAAGGAGTTGAGGTCCAGTGTAGTGCAGCAACCTAAGGTAATTATGAGGAGTTGAGGTCCAGTGTAGTGTAGTAAGATAAGGTAAGTGTGAGGAGTTGAGGTCCAGTGTAGTGTAGCAAGCTAAGGTAATTAGGAGTTGAGGTCCAGTGTAGTGCAGCAAGCTAAGGTAATTAGGAGGAGTTGATGTCCAGTGTAGTGCAGCAAGATAAGGTAATTATGATGAGTTGAGGTCCAGTGTATTGTAGCAAGCTAAGGTATTTATGAGGCATTGAGGTCCAGTGTAGTGCAGCAAGCTAAGGTAATTATGAGGTGTTGAGGTCCAGTGTATTGCAGCAAGCTAACGTAATTATGAGCTGTTGAGGTCCAGTGTAGTGTAGCAAGCTAAGGTAATTATGAGGACTTGAGGTCCAGTGTAGTGCAGCAAGCTAAGGTAATTATGAGGAGTTGAGGTCAAGTGTAGTGCAGCAAGTTAAGGTAATTATGAAGATTTGAGCTCCAGTGTAGTGCAGCAAGCAAAGGTAATTATGAGGAGTTGAGGTCTAGTGTAGTGTAGCAAGCTAAGGTAATTACAAGGAGTTGAGGTTAAGTGTAGTGTAGCAAGCTAAGGTAATTATAAGGAATGTAGGTCCAGTGTAGTGCATCTCTCTAAGGTAATTATAAGGAGTTGAGGTCCAGTGTAGTGCAGCAACCTAAGGTAATTATGAGAAGTTGACGTCCAGTGTAGTGTAGTAAGATAAGGTAAGTGTGAGGAGTTGAGGTCCAGTGTAGTGCAGCAAGCTAAGGCAATTATGAGGAGTTGAGGTCCAGTGCAGTGTACCAAGCTAAGGTAATTAGGAGTTGAGGTCCAGTGTAGTGCAGCAAGCTAAGGTAATTAGGAGGAGTTGAGGTCTAGTGTAGTGCAGCAAGATAAAGTAGTTATGAGGAGTTGAGGTCCAGTGTAGTTTATTAAGCTAAGGTAATTATGAGAAGTTGAGGTCTAGTGTAATGCATCAAGCTAAGGTAATTATGAGGAGTTGAGGTCCAGTGTAGTGCAGCAAGCTAAGGTAATTATGAGCAGTTGAGGTCCAGTGTAGTGCAGCAAGCTAAGGTAATTATGAGAAGTTGAGGTCCAGTGTAGTGCAGCAAGCTAAGGTAATTTTGAGGAGTTGAGGTCCAGTGGTGCAGCAGGTTAAGGTAGTTATGAAGAGTTGAGGTCCAGTGTAGTGCAGCAAGCTATGGTAGTTTTATGGAGTTGAGGTCCAGTGTAGTGTAGCAAGCTAAGGTAATTATGAGGCATTGAGGTCCAGTGTACTACAGCAAGCTAAGGTAATTATGAGGAGTTGAGGTCCAGTGTAGTGCAGCAAGCTAAGGTAATTATGAGGAGTTGAGGTCCAGTGTAGTGTACCAAGCTAAGGTAATTAGAAATTGAGGTCCAGTGTAGTGCAGCAAGCTAAGGTAATTAGGAGGAGTTGAGGTCCAGTGTAGTGCAGCAAGCTAAAGTAATGATGAGGAGTTGAGGTCCAGTGTAGTGCAGCAAGCTAAGGTAATTATGAGGAGTAGAGGTCCAGTGTAGTGTATTAAGCTAAGGTAATTATGAGGAGTTGAGGTCCAGTATAGTGCAGCAAGCTAAGGTAATTATGAGAATTTGAGGTCCAGTGCAGTGCAGCAAGCTAAGGTGATTTTGAGGAGTTGAGGGCCAGTGTAGTGCAGCAAGCTAAGGTAATTATGAGAAGTTGAGGTCCAGTTTCGTGCAGCAAGCTAAGGTAATTATGAGGAGTTGAGGTCCAGTGTAGTGCAGCAAGCTAAGGTAATTATGAGAAGTTGAGGTCCAGTGTAGTGCAGCAAGCTAAGGTAATTATGAAGAGTTGAGGTCAAGTGTAGTGCAGGAAGCTAAGGTAATTATGAAGAGTTGAGGTCCAGTTTAGTGCAGCAAGTTAAGGTAATTATGAAGAGTTGAGGTCCAATGTAGTGGAGCAAGCTAAGGTAATTATGAGGAATTGAGGTCAAGTGTAGTGCAGCAAGCTAAGGTAATTATGAAGAGTTGAGGTCCAGTGTACTGCAACAAGCTATGGTAATTATGAAGAGTTGAAGTCCAGTGTAGTGCAGCAAGCTAAGGTAATTATGAGGAGTTGAGGTCCAGTGTAGTGCAGCAAACTAAGGTAATTATGAAGAGTTGAGGTCCAGTGTAGTGCAGCAAGGTATGGTAATTATGTGGAGTTGAGGTCCAGTGTAGTGTAGCAAGCTAAGGTATTTATGAGGCATTGAGGTCCAGTGTAGTGCAGCAAGCTAAGGTAATTATGAGGTGTTGAGGTCCAGTGTATTGCAGCAAGCTAACGTAATTATGAGCTGTTGAGGTCCAGTGTAGTTTAGCAAGCTAAGTTAATTATGAGGAGTTGAGGTCCAGTGTAGTGCAGCAAGCTAAGGTAATTAGGAGGAGTTGAGGTCCAGTGTAGTGCAGCAAGCTAAGTTAATTATGAGGAGTTGAGGTCTAGTGTAGTGCAGCAAGCTAAGTTAATTATGTGGAGTTGAGGTCCAGTGTAGTGCAGCAAGCTAAGGCAATTATGAGGAGTTGAGGTCCAGTGTAGTGTAGTAAGATAAGGTAAGTGTGAGGAGTTAAGGTCCAGTGTAGTGTACCAAGCTAAGGTAATTAGGAGGAGTTGAGGTCCAGTTTAGTGCAGCAAGATAAGGTAATTATGAGGAGTTGAGGTCCAGTGTAGTGTATTAAGCTAAGGTAATTATGAGGAGTTAAGGTCCAGTATTGTGCAGCAAGCTAAGGTAATTATGAGAATTTGAGGTCCAGTGCAGTGCAGCAAGCTATGGTAATTTTGAGGAGTTGAGGTCCAGTGTAGTGCAGCAAGCTAAGGTAATTATGAGGAGTTGAGGTCCAGTGTAGTGCAGCAAGCTAAGGTAATTATGAGGAGTTGAGGTCCAGTGGTGCAGCAAGCTAAGGTAATTATGACGAGTTGAGGTCCTGTGTAGAGCAGCAAGCTATGTTAGTTATATGGAGTTGAGGTCCAGTGTATTGTAGCAAGCTAAGGTAATTATGAGGCATTGAGGTCCAGTGTGCTGCAGCAAGCTAAGGTAATTATGAGGAGTTGAGGTCCAGTGTAGTGCAGCAAGCTAAGGTAATTATGAGGAGTTGAGGTCCAGTGTAGTGTACCAAGCTAAGGTAATTAGAAGTTCATGTCCAGTGTAGTGCAGCAAGCTAAGGTAAATAGGAGGAGTTGAGGTCTAGTGTAGTTTAGCAAGCTAAGGTAATTATAAGGAGTTGAGGTCCAGTGTAGTGTAGCAAGCTAAGGTAATTCTAAGGAATGTAGGTCCAGTGTAGTGCAGCTAGCTAAGGTTATTATGAGGAGTTGAAGTCCAGTGTAGTGCAGCAAGCTAAGGTAATTATAAGGCGTTGAAGTCCAGTGTAGTGCAGCAAGCTAAGGTAATTATAAGGAGTTGAGGTCCAGTGTAGTGTAGTAAGATAAGGTAAGTGTGAGGAGTTGAGGTCAAGTGTAGTGCAGCAAGCTAAGGCAATTATGAGGAGTTGAGGTCCAGTGCAGTGTACCAAGCTAAGGTAATTAGGAGTTGAGGTCCAGTGTAGTGCAGCAAGCTAAAGTAATTAGGAGGAGTTGAGGTCCAGTGTAGTGCAGCAAGATAAGGTAATTATGAAGAGTTGAGGTCCAGTGTAGTGTATTAAGCTATGGTAATTATGAGGAGTTGAGGTCCAGTATTGTGCAGCAAGCTAAGGTAATTATGAGAATTTGAGGTCCAGTGCAGTGCAGCAAGCTATGGTAATTTTGAGGAGTTGAAGGCCAGTGTAGTGCAGCAAGCTAAGGTAAGTATAAGAAGTTGAGGTCCAGTGTAGTGCAGCAAGCTAATGTAATTATGAGGAGTTGAGGTCCTGTGTAGTGCAGCAAGCTAAGGTAATTATGAGGAGTTGAGGTCAAGTGTAGTGCAGCAAGCTAAGGAAATTATGAAGAGTTGATCTCCAGTGTAGTGCAGCAAGCTATGGTAGTTATATGGAGTTGAGCTCCAGTGTAGTGTAGCCAGCTAAGGTAATTATGAGGCATTGAGGTGCAGTGTTCTGCAGCAAGCTAAGTTAATTATGAGGAGTTGAGGTCCAGTGTAGTGCAGCAAGCTAAGGTAATAATGAGGAGTTGAGGTCAAGTGTAGTGCAGCAAGCTAAGGAAATTATGAAGAGTTGAGCTCCAGTGTAGTGCAGCAAGCATAGGTAATTATGAGGAGTTGAGGTCTAGTGTAGTGTAGCAAGCTAAGGTAATTATAAGGAGTTGAAGTCCAGTGTAGTGCAGCAAGCTAAGGTAATTATAAGGAATGTAGGTCCAGTGTAGTGCAGCTAGCTAAGGTAATTATGAGGAGTTGAAGTCCAGTGTAGTGCAGCTAGCTAAGGTAATTATGAGGAGTTGAAGTCCAGAGTAGTGCAGCAAGCTAAGGTAATTATAAGGAGTTGAGGTCCTGTGTAGTGCAGCAAGCTAAGGTAATTATGTGGAATTGAGGTCCAGTGTAGTGCAGCAAGCTATAGTAATTATGTGGAGTTAAGGTCCAGTGTAGTGTAGCAAGCTAAGGTAATTATAAGGAGTTGAGGTCCAGTGTAGTGTATTAAGCTAAGGTAATTTTGAGGAGTTGAGGGCCACTGTAGTGCAGCAAGCTAAGGTAATTATGAGAAGTTGAGGTCCAGTGTAATGCAGCAAGCTAAGGTAATTATGAGGAGTTGAGGTCCAGTGTAGTGCAGCAAGCTAAGTTAATTATGAAGAGTTGAGGTCCAGTGTAGTGTTGCAAGCTAAGGTAATTATGAGGCATTGAGGTCCAGTGTACTGCAGCAAGCTAAGATAATTATGAGGAGTTGAGGTCTAGTGTAGTGCAGCAAGCTAAGGTAATTATGAGGCGTTGAGGTCCAGTGTAGTGTAGCAAGGTAAGGTAATTATAAGGAGTTGAGGTCCAGTGTAGTGTAGCAAGGTAAGGTAATTTTAAGGAGTTGAGGTCCAGTGTAGTGCAGCAACCTTAGGTAATTATGAGAAGTTGAGGTCCAGTGTAGTGTAGTAAGATAAGGTAAGTGTGAGGAGTTGAGGTCCAGTGTAGTGCAGCAAGCTAAGGCAATTATGAGAAGTTGAGGTCCAGTGCAGTGTACCAAGCTGAGATAATTAGGAGTTGAGGTCCAGTGTAATGCAGCAAGCTAAGGTAATTAGGAGGAGTTGAGGTCCAGTGTAGTGCAGCAAGATAAGGTAATTAGGAGGAGTTGAGATCCAGAGTAGTGTACTAAGCTAAAGTAATTATGAGGACTTGAGGTCCAGTATTGTGCAGCAAGCTAAGGTAATTATGAGAATTTGAGGTCCAGTGCAGTTCAGCAAGCTAAGGTAATTATGAGGAGTTGAGGTCCAGTGTAGTGCAGCAAGCTAAGTTAATTATGAGGAGTTGAGGTCCAGTGTAGTGCAGCAAGCTAAGGTAATTATGAGGAGTTGAGGTCCAGTGTAGTGCAGCAAGCTTAGGTAATTATAAGGAGTTGAGGTCCAGTGAAGTGCAGCAAGCAAAGGTAATTATGAGGAGTTGAGGTCCAGTGGTGCAGCAAGCTAAGAAAATTATGAAGAGTTGAGGTCCAGTGTAGTGCAGCAAGCTAAGGTAAGTATGAGGCATTGAGGTCCAGTGTACTGCAGCAAGCTAAGGTAATTTTGAGGAGTTGAGGTCCAGTGTAGTGCAGCAAGCTAAGGTAATTATGAGGAGTTTAGGTCCAGTGTAGTGTACCAAGCTAAGGTAATTAGAAGTTGAGGTCCAGTGTAGTGCAGCAAGCTAAGGTAATTAGGAGGAGTTGATGTCCAGTGTAGTGCAGCAAGCTAAAGTAATGATGAGGAGTTGAGGTCCAGTGTAGTGCAGCAAGCTAAGGTAATTATGAGGAGTAGAGGTCTAGTGTAGTGTATTAAGCTAAGGTAATTATGAGGAGTTGAGGTCCAGTATAGTGCAGCAAGCTAAGGTAATTATGAGAATTTGAGGTCCAGTGCAGTGCAGCAAGGTAAGGTGATTTTAAGGAGTTGAGGGCCAGTGTAGTGCAGCAAGCTAAGGTAATTATGAGAAGTTGAGGTCCAGTGTCGTGCAGCAAGCTATAGTAATTATGAGGAGTTGAGGTCCAGTGTAGTGCAGCAAGCTAAGGTAATTATGGGAAGTTGAGGTCCAGTGTAGTGCAGCAAGCTAAAGTAATTATGAAGAGTTGAGGTCAAGTGTAGTGCAGCAAATTAAGGTAATTATGAAGAGTTGAGGTCCAGTGTAGTGGAGCAAGCTAAGGTAATTATGAGGAATTGAGGTCAAGTGTAGTGCAGCAAGCTAAGGTAATTATGAAGAGTTGAGGTCCAATGTAGTGCAGCAAGCTATGGTAATTATGTGGAGTTGAGGTCCAGTGTAGTGTAGCAAGCTAAGGTATTTATGAGGCATTGAGGTCCATTGTAGTGCAGCAAGCTAAGGTAATTATGAGGTGTTGAGGTTCAGTGTATTGCAGCAAGCTAAGGTAATTATGAGCTGTTGAGGTCCAGTGTAGTGTAGCAAGCTAAGGTAATTATGAGGAGTTGAGGTCCAGTGTAGTGCAGCAAGCTAAGGTTATTATGAGGAGTGTAGGTCAAGTATAGTGCAGCAAGCTAAGGTAATTATGAAGAGTTGAGCTCCAGTGTAGTGCAGCAAGCAAAGGTAATTATGAGGAGTTGAGGTCTAGTGTAGTGTAGCAAGCTAAGGAAATTATAAGGAGTTGAGGTCCAGTGTAGTGTAGCAAGCTAAGGTAATTATAAGGAATGTAGGTCCAGTGTAGTGCAGATAGCTAAGGTAATTATGAGGAGTTGAAATCCAGTGTAGTGCAGCTAGCTAAGGTAATTATGAGGAGTTGAAGTCCAGTGTAGTGCAGCAAGCTCAGGTAATTATAAGGAGTTGAGGTCCAGTGTAGTGTAGCAAGCTAAAGTAATTAGGAGGAGTTGAGGTCCAGTGTAGTGCAACAAGCTTAGGTAATTATGAGGAGTTGAGGTCTAGTGTAGTGCAGCAAGCTAAGTTAATTATGTGGAGTTGAGGTCCAGTGTAGTGCAGCAAGCTATGGTAATTATGTGGAGTTGAGATCCAATGTAGTGTAGCAAGCTAAGGTAATTAGGAGGAGTTGAGGTCCAGTGTAGTGTAGCAAGCTAAGTTAATTATGAGGAGTTGAGGTCTAGTGTAGTGTAGCAAGCTAAGGTAATTATAAGGAGTTGAGGTCCAGTGTAGTGCAGCAACCTAAGGTAATTATGAGGAGTTGAGGTCCAGTGTAGTGTAGTAAGATAAGGTAAGTGTGAGGAGATGAGGTCCAGTGTAGTGCAGCAAGCTAAGGTAATTATGTAGAGTTGAGGTCCAGTGTAGTGCAGCAAGCTAAGGTAATTAGGAGGAGTTGAGGTCCAGTGTAGTGCAGCAAGCTAAGTTAATTATGAGGCGTTGAGGTCTACTGTAACGCAGCAATCTAAGTTAATTATGTGTAGTTGAGGTCCAGTGTAGTGCAGCAAGCTAAGGCAATTATAAGGAGTTGTGGTCCAGTGTAGTGCAGCCACCAAAGGTAATTATGAGGAGTTGAGGTCCAGTGTAGTGTAGTAAGATAAAGTAAGTGTGAGGAGTTGAGGTCCAGTGTAGTGTACCAAGCTAAGGTAATTAGGAGTTGAGGTCCAGTGTAGTGTATTAAGCTAAGGTAATTATGAGGAGTTGAGGTCCAGTATTGTGCAGCAAGCTAAGGTAATTATGAGAATTTGAGGTCCAGTGCAGTGCAGCAAGCTATGGTAATTTTGAGGAGTTGAGGGCCAATGTAGTGCAGCAAGCTAAGGTAATTATGAGAAGTTGAGGTCCAGTGTAGTGCAGCAACCTAAGGTAATTATGAGGAGTTGAGGTCCAATGTAGTGCAGCAAGCTAAGGTAATTATGAGGAGTTAAGGTCCAGTGGTGCAGCAAGCTAAGGTAATTATGAAGAGTTGAGGTCCAGTGTAGTGCAGCAACCTTAGGTAATTATGAGAAGTTGAGATCCAGTGTAGTGTAGTAAGATAAGGTAAGCGTGAGGAGTTGAGGTCCAGTGTAGTGCAGCAAGCTAAGGCAATTATGAGGAGTTGAGTTCCAGTGCAGTGTACCAAGCTGAGGTAATTAGGAGTTGAGGTCCAGTGTAATGCAGCAAGCTAAGGTAATTAGGAGGAGTTGATGTCCAGTGTAGTGCAGCAAGATAAGGTAATTAGGAGGAGTTGAGATCCAGTGTAGTGTACTAAGCTAAAGTAATTATGAGGAGTTGAGGTCCAGTATTGTGCAGCAAGCTAAGGTAATTATGAGAATTTGAGGTCCAGTGCTGTTCAGCAAGCTAAGGTAATTATGAGGAGTTGAGGTCCAGTGTAGTGCAGCAAGCTAAGTTAATTATGAGGAGTTGAGGTCCAGTGTAGTGCAGCAAGCTAAGGTAATTATGAGGAGTTGAGGTCCAGTGTTGTGCAGCAAGCTTAGGTAATTATAAGGAGTTGAGGTCCAGTGTAGTGCAGCCAGCCAAGGTAATTATGAGGAGTTGAGGTCCAGTGAAGTGCAGCAAGCTAAGGTAATTATGAGGAGTTGAGGTCCAGTGGTGCAGCAAGCTAAGGTAATTATGAAGAGTTGAGGTCCAGTGTAGTGCAGCAAGCTAAGGTAAGTATGAGGCATTGAGGTCCAGTGTACTGCAGCAAGCTAAGGTAATTATGAGGAGTTGAGGTTCAGTGTAGTGCAGCAAGCTAAGGTAATTATGAGGAGTTGAGGTCCAGTGTAGTGTACCAAGCTAAGGTAATTAGAAGTTGAGGTCCAGTGTAGTGCAGCAAGCTAAGGTAATTAGGAGGAGTTGAGGTCCAGTGTAGTGCAGCAAGCTAAAGTAATGATGAGGAGTTGAGGCCCAGTGTAGTGCAGCAAGCTATGGTAATTATGAGGAGTAGAGGTCCAGTGTAGTGTATTAAGCTAAGGTAATTATGAGGAGTTGAGGTCCAGTATAGTGCAGCAAGCTAAGGTAATTATGAGAATTTGAGGTCCAGTGCAGTGCAGCAAGGTAAGGTGATTTTAAGGAGTTGAGGGCCAGCGTAGTGCATCAAGCTAAGGTAATTATGAGAAGTTGAGGTCCAGTGTCGTGCAGCAAGCTATAGTAATTATGAGGAGTTGAGGTCCAGTGTCGTGCAGCAAGCTATAGTAATTATGCGAAGTTGAGGTCCAGTGTAGTGCAGCAAGCTAAAGTAATTATGAAGAGTTGAGGTCAAGTGTAGTGCAGGAAGCTAAGGTAATTATGAGAATTTGAGGTCCAGTATAGTGCAGCAAGCTAATGTAATTATGAGAATTTGAGGTCCAGTGCAGTGCAGCAAGGTAAGGTGATTTTAAGGAGTTGAGGGCCAGCGTAGTGCATCAAGCTAAGGTAATTATGAGAAGTTGAGGTCCAGTGTCGTGCAGCAAGCTATAGTAATTATGAGGAGTTGAGGTCCAGTGTCGTGCAGCAAGCTATAGTAATTATGAGGAGTTGAGGTCCAGTGTAGTGCAGCAAGCTAAGGTAATTATGGGAAGTTGAGGTCCAGTGTAGTGCAGCAAGCTAAAGTAATTATGAAGAGTTGAGGTCAAGTGTAGTGCAGGAAGCTAAGGTAATTATGAAGAGTTGAGGACAAGTGTAGTGCAGGAAGCTAAGGTAATTATGAAGAGTTGAGGTCCAGTTTAGTGCAGCAAATTAAGGTAATTATGAAGAGTTGAGGTCCAGTGTAGTGGAGCAAGCTAAGGTAATTATGAGGAATTGAGGTCAAGTGTAGTGCAGCAAGCTAAGGTAATTATGAAGAGTTGAGGTCCAGGGTAGTGCAGCAAGCTATGGTAATTATGTGGAGTTGAGGTCCAGTGTAGTGTAGCAAGCTAAGGTATTTATGAGGCATTGAGGTCCAGTGTAGTGCAGCAAGCTAAGGTAATTATGAGGTGTTGAGGTCAAGTGTATTGCAGCAAGCTAAGGTAATTATGAGCTGTTGAGGTCCAGTGTAGTGTAGCAAGCTAAGGTAATTATGAGGAGTTGAGGTCCAGTGTAGTGCAGCAAGCTAAGGTTATTATGAGGAGTGTAGGTCAAGTATAGTGCAGCAAGCTAAGGTAATTATGAAGAGTTGAGCTCCAGTGTAGTGCAGCAAGCAAAGGGAATTATGAGGAGTTGAGGTCTAGTGTAGTGTAGCAAGCTAAGGTAATTATAAGGAGTTGAGGTCCAGTGTAGTGTAGCAAGCTAAGGTAATTATAAGGAATGTAGGTCCAGTGTAGTGCAGATAGCTAAGGTAATTATGAGGAGTTGAAATCCAGTGTAGTGCAGCTAGCTAAGGTAATTATGAGGAGTTGAAGTCCAGTGTAGTGCAGCAAGCTAAGGTAATTATAAGGAGTTGAGGTCCAGTGTAGTGTAGCAAGCTAAAGTAATTAGGAGGAGTTGAGGTCCAGTGTAGTGCAGCAAGCTTAGGTAATTATGAGGAGTTGAGGTCTAGTGTAGTGCAGCAAGCTAAGTTAATTATGTGGAGTTGAGGTCCAGTGTAGTGCAGCAAGCTATGGTAATTATGTGGAGTTGAGATCCAATGTAGTGTAGCAAGCTAAGGTAATTAGGAGGAATTGAGGTCCAGTGTAGTGTAGCAAGCTAAGTTAATTATGAGGAGTTGAGGTCTAGTGTAGTGTAGCAAGCTAAGGTAATTATGAGGAGTTGAGGTCCAGTGTAGTGCAGCAAGCTAAGGTAATTATGAGGAGTTGAGGTCCAGTGTAGTGCAGCAAGCTAAGGTAATTATGAGGAGTTAAGGTCCAGTGGTGCAGCAAGTTAAGGTAATTATGAAGAGTTGAGGTCCAGTGTAGTGCAGCAACCTTAGGTAATTATGAGAAGTTGAGGTCCAGTGTAGTGTAGTAAGATAAGGTAAGCGTGAGGAGTTGAGGTCCAGTGTAGTGCAGCAAGCTAAGGCAATTATGAGGAGTTGAGTTCCAGTGCAGTGTACCAAGCTGAGGTAATTACGAGTTGAGGTCCAGTGTAATGCAGCAAGCTAAGGTAATTAGGAGGAGTTGATGTCCAGTGTAGTGCAGCAAGATAAGGTAATTAGGAGGAGTTGAGATCCAGTGTAGTGTACTAAGCTAAAAAAAATTATGAGGAGTTGAGGTCCAGTATTGTGCAGCAAGCTAAGGTAATTATGAGAATTTGAGGTCCAGTGCAGTTCAGCAAGCTAAGGTAATTATGAGGAGTTGAGGTCCAGTGTAGTGCAGCAAGTTAAGTTAATTATGAGGAGTTGAGGTCCAGTGTAGTGCAGCAAGCTAAGGTAATTATGAGGAGTTGAGGTCCAGTGTAGTGCAGCAAGCTTAGGTAATTATAAGGAGTTGAGGTCCAGTGTAGTGCAGCCAGCCAAGGTAATTATGAGGAGTTGAGGTCCAGTGAAGTGCAGCAAGCTAAGGTAATTATGAGGAGTTGAGGTCCAGTGGTGCAGCAAGCTAAGGTAATTATGAAGAGTTGATGTCCAGAGTAGTGCAGCAAGCTAAGGTAAGTATGAGGCATTGAGGTCCAGTGTACTGCAGCAAGCTAAGGTAATTATGAGGAGTTGAGGTCCAGTGTAGTGCAGCAAGCTAAGGTAATTATGAGGAGTTGAGGTCCAGTGTAGTGTACCAAGCTAAGGTAATTAGAAGTTGAGGTCCAGTGTAGTGCAGCAAGCTAAGGATATTAGGAGGAGTTGAGGTCCAGTGTAGTGCAGCAAGCTAAAGTAATGATGAGGAGTTGAGGTCCAGTGTAGTGCAACAAGCTAAGGTAATTATGAGGAGTAGAGGTCCAGTGTAGTGTATTAAGCTAAGGTAATTATGAGGAGTTGAGGTCCAGTATAGTGCAGCAAGCTAAGGTAATTATGAGAATTTGAGGTCCAGTGCAGTGCAGCAAGGTAAGGTGATTTTAAGGAGTTGAGGGCCAGCGTAGTGCAGCAAGCTAAGGTAATTATGAGAAGTTGAGGTCCAGTGTCGTGCAGCAAGCTATAGTAATTATGAGGAGTTGAGGTCCAGTGTAGTGCAGCAAGCTAAGGTAATTATGGGAAGTTGAGGTCCAGTGTAGTGCAGCAAGCTAAGGTAATTATGGGAAGTTGAGGTCCAGTGTAGTGCAGCAAGCTAAAGTAATTATGAAGAGTTGAGGTCAAGTGTAGTGCAGGAAGCTAAGGTAATTATGAAGAGTTGAGGACAAGTGTAGTGCAGGAAGCTAAGGTAATTATGAAGAGTAGGTCCAGTTTAGTGCAGCAAATTAAGGTAATTATGAAGAGTTGAGGTCCAGTGTAGTGGAGCAAGCTAAGGTAATTATGAGGAATTGAGGTCAAGTGTAGTGCAGCAAGCTAAGGTAATTATGAAGAGTTGAGGTCCAGTGTAGTGCAGCAAGCTATGGTAATTATGTGGAGTTGAGGTCCAGTGTAGTGTAGCAAGCTAAGGTATTTATGAGGCATTGAGGTCCAGTGTAGTGCAGCAAGCTAAGGTAATTATGAGGTGTTGAGGTCCAGTGTATTGCAGCAAGCTAAGGTAATTATGAGCTGTTGAGGTCCAGTGTAGTGTAGCAAGCTAAGGTAATTATGAGGAGTTGAGGTCCAGTGTAGTGCAGCAAGCTAAGGTTATTATGAGGAGTGTAGGTCAAGTATAGTGCAGCAAGCTAAGGTAATTATGAAGAGTTGAGCTCCAGTGTAGTGCAGCAAGCAAAGGGAATTATGAGGAGTTGAGGTCTAGTGTAGTGTAGCAAACTAAGGTAATTATAAGGAGTTGAGGTCCAGTGTAGTGTAGCAAGCTAAGGTAATTATAAAGAATGTAGGTCCAGTGTAGTGCAGATAGCTAAGGTAATTATGAGGAGTTGAAATCCAGTGTAGTGCAGCTAGCTAAGGTAATTATGAGGAGTTGAAGTCCAGTGTAGTGCAGCAAGCTAAGGTAATTATAAGGAGTTGAGGTCCAGTGTAGTGTAGCAAGCTAAAGTAATTAGGAGGAGTTGAGGTCCAGTGTAGTGCAGCAAGCTTAGGTAATTATGAGGAGTTGAGGTCTAGTGTAGTGCAGCAAGCTAAGTTAATTATGTGGAGTTGAGGTCCAGTGTAGTGCAGCAAGCTATGGTAATTATGTGGAGTTGAGATCCAATGTAGTGTAGCAAGCTAAGGTAATTAGGAGGAATTGAGGTCCAGTGTAGTGTAGCAAGCTAAGTTAATTATGAGGAGTTGAGGTCTAGTGTAGTGTAGCAAGCTAAGGTAATTATAAGGAGTTGAGGTCCAGTGTAGTGCAGCAACCTAAGGTAATTATGAGGAGTTGAGTTCCAGTGTAGTGTAGTAAGATAAGGTAAGTGTGAGGAGTTGAGGTCCAGTGTAGTGCAGCAAGCTAAGGTAAT
The DNA here is from genome assembly GCF_040958095.1 of Procambarus clarkii. Classification (NCBI taxonomy): domain Eukaryota; kingdom Metazoa; phylum Arthropoda; class Malacostraca; order Decapoda; family Cambaridae; genus Procambarus; species Procambarus clarkii. The sequence goes on from NC_091155.1 coordinate 55,244,236, forward strand.
TATGTAGAGTTGAGGTACAGTGTAGTGCAGCATGCTAAGGTAATTAGGAGGAGTTGAGGTCCAGTGTAGTGCAGCAAGCTAAGTTAATTATGAGTCGTTGAGGTCTACTGTAACGCAGCAATCTAAGTTAATTATGTGTAGTTGAGGTCCAGTGTAGTGCAGCAAGCTAAGGCAATTATAAGGAGTTGTGGTCCAGTGTAGTGCAGCCACCTAAGGTAATTATGAGGAGTTGAGGTCCAGTGTAGTGTAGTAAGATCAGGTAAGTGTGAGGAGTTGAGGTCCAGTGTAGTGTACCAAGCTAAGGTAATTAGGAGTTGAGGTCCAGTGTAGTGCAGCAAGCTAAGGTAATTAGGAGGAGTTGAGGTTCAGTGTAATGCAGCAAGATAAGGTAATTATGAGGAGTTGAGGTCCAGTGTAGTGTATTAAGCTAAGGTAATTATGAGGAGTTGAGGTCCAGTATTGTGCAGCAAGCTAAGGTAATTATGAGAATTTGAGGTCCAGTGCAGTGCAGCAAGCTATGGTAATTTTGAGGAGTTGAGGGCCAATGTAGTGCAGCAAGCTAAGGTAATTATGAGAAGTTGAGGTCCAGTGTAGTGCAGCAACCTAAGGTAATTATGAGGAGTTGAGGTACAGTGTAGTGCAGCAAGCTAAGGTAATTATGAGGAGTTGAGGTCCAGTGTAGTGTACCAAGCTAAGGTAATTAGAAGTTGAGGTCCAGTGTAGTGCAGCAAGCTAAGGTTATTAGGAGGAGTTGAGGTCCAGTGTAGTGCAGCAAGCTAAAGTAATGATGAGGAGTTGAGGTCCAGTGTAGTGCAACAAGCTAAGGTAATTATGAGGAGTAGAGGTCCAGTGTAGTGTATTAAGCTAAGGTAATTATGAGGAGTTGAGGTCCAGTATAGTGCAGCAAGCTAAGGTAATTATGAGAATTTGAGGTCCAGTGCAGTGCAGCAAGGTAAGGTGATTTTAAGGAGTTGAGGGCCAGCGTAGTGCAGCAAGCTAAGGTAATTATGAGAAGTTGAGGTCCAGTGTCGTGCAGCAAGCTATAGTAATTATGAGGAGTTGAGGTCCAGTGTAGTGCAGCAAGCTAAGGTAATTATGGGAAGTTGAGGTCCAGTGTAGTGCAGCAAGCTAAAGTAATTATGAAGAGTTGAGGTCAAGTGTAGTGCAGGAAGCTAAGGTAATTATGAAGAGTTGAGGACAAGTGTAGTGCAGGAAGCTAAGGTAATTATGAAGAGTTGAGGTCCAGTTTAGTGCAGCAAATTAAGGTAATTATGTAGAGTTGAGGTCCAGTGTAGTGGAGCAAGCTAAGGTAATTATGAGGAATTGAGGTCAAGTGTAGTGCAGCAAGCTAAGGTAATTATGAAGAGTTGAGGTCCAGTGTAGTGCAGCAAGCTATGGTAATTATGTGGAGTTGAGGTCCAGTGTAGTGTAGCAAGCTAAGGTATTTATGAGGCATTGAGGTCCAGTGTAGTGCAGCAAGCTAAGGTAATTATGAGGTGTTGAGGTCCAGTGTATTGCAGCAAGCTAAGGTAATTATGAGCTGTTGAGGTCCAGTGTAGTGTAGCAAGCTAAGGTAATTATGAGGAGTTGAGGTCCAGTGTAGTGCAGCAAGCTAAGGTTATTATGAGGAGTGTAGGTCAAGTATAGTGCAGCAAGCTAAGGTAATTATGAAGAGTTGAGCTCCAGTGTAGTGCAGCAAGCAAAGGGAATTATGAGGAGTTGAGGTCTAGTGTAGTGTAGCAAGCTAAGGTAATTATAAGGAGTTGAGGTCCAGTGTAGTGTAGCAAGCTAAGGTAATTATAAGGAATGTAGGTCCAGTGTAGTGCAGATAGCTAAGGTAATTATGAGGAGTTGAAATCCAGTGTAGTGCAGCTAGCTAAGGTAATTATGAGGAGTTGAAGTCCAGTGTAGTGCAGCAAGCTAAGGTAATTATAAGGAGTTGAGGTCCAGTGTAGTGTAGCAAGCTAAAGTAATTAGGAGGAGTTGAGGTCCAGTGTAGTGCAGCAAGCTTAGGTAATTATGAGGAGTTGAGGTCTAGTGTAGTGCAGCAAGCTAAGTTAATTATGTGGAGTTGAGGTCCAGTGTAGTGTAGCAAGCTATGGTAATTATGTGGAGTTGAGATCCAATGTAGTGTAGCAAACTAAGGTAATTAGGAGGAATTGAGGTCCAGTGTAGTGTAGCAAGCTAAGTTAATTATGAGGAGTTGAGGTCTAGTGTAGTGTAGCAAGCTAAGGTAATTATAAGGAGTTGAGGTCCAGTGTAGTGTAGTAAGATAAGGTAAGTGTGAGGAGTTGAGGTCCAGTGTAGTGCAGCAAGCTAAGGTAATTATGTAGAGTTGAGGTCCAGTGTAGTGTAGCAAGCTAAGTTAATTATGAGGAGTTGAGGTCTAGTGTAGTGTAGCAAGCTAAGGTAATTATAAGGAGTTGAGGTCCAGTGTAGTGCAGCAACCTAAGGTAATTATGAGGAGTTGAGGTCCAGTGTAGTGTAGTAAGATAAGGTAAGTGTGAGGAGTTGAGGTCCAGTGTAGTGCAGCAAGCTAAGGTAATTATGTAGAGTTGAGGTCCAGTGTAGTGCAGCAAGCTAAGGTAATTAGGAGGAGTTGAGGTCCAGTGTAGTGCAGCAAGCTAAGTTAATTATGAGTCGTTGAGGTCTACTGTAACGCAGCAATCTAAGTTAATTATGTGTAGTTGAGGTCCAGTGCAGTGCAGCAAGCTAAGGCAATTATAAGGAGTTGTGGTCCAGTGTAGTGCAGCCACCTAAGGTAATTATGAGGAGTTGAGGTCCAGTGTAGTGCAGCAAGCAGAGGTAATTATGAGAAGTTGAGGTCCAGTGTAGTGCAGCAAGCTAAGGTAATTATGAAGAGTTGAGGTCAAGTGTAGTGCAGGAAGCTAAGGTAATTATGAAGAGTTGAGGTCCAGTTTAGTGCAGCAAATTAAGGTAATTATGAAGAGTTGAGGTCCAGTGTAGTGGAGCAAGCTAAGGTAATTATGAGGAATTGAGGTCAAGTGTAGTGCAGCAAGCTAAGGTAATTATGAAGAGACGAGGTCCAGTGTAGTGCAGCAAGCTATGGTAATTATGTGGAGTTGAGGTCCAGTGTAGTGTAGCAAGCTAAGGTATTTATGAGGCATTGAGGTCCAGTGTAGTGCAGCAAGCTAAGGTAATTATGAGGTGTTGAGGTCCAGTGAATTGCAGCAAGCTAAGGTAATTATGAGCTGTTGAGGTCCAGTGTAGTGTAGCAAGCTAAGGTAATTATGAGGAGTTGAGGTCCAGTGTAGTGCAGCAAGCTAAGGTTATTATGAGGAGTGTAGGTCAAGTATAGTGCAGCAAGCTAAGGTAATTATGAAGAGTTGAGCTCCAGTGTAGTGCAGCAAGCAAAGGGAATTATGAGGAGTTGAGGTCTAGTGTAGTGTAGCAAGCTAAGGTAATTATAAGGAGTTGAGGTCCAGTGTAGTGTAGCAAGCTAAGGTAATTATAAGGAATGTAGGTCCAGTGTAGTGCAGATAGCTAAGGTAATTATGAGGAGTTGAAATCCAGTGTAGTGCAGCTAGCTAAGGTAATTATGAGGAGTTGAAGTCCAGTGTAGTGCAGCAAGCTAAGGTAATTATAAGGAGTTGAGGTCCAGTGTAGTGTAGCAAGCTAAAGTAATTAGGAGGAGTTGAGGTCCAGTGTAGTGCAGCAAGCTTAGGTAATTATGAGGAGTTGAGGTCTAGTGTAGTGCAGCAAGCTAAGTTAATTATGTGGAGTTGAGGTCCAGTGTAGTGCAGCAAGCTATGGTAATTATGTGGAGTTGAGATCCAATGTAGTGTAGCAAGCTAAGGTAATTAGGAGGAATTGAGGTCCAGTGTAGTGTAGTAAGATAAGGTAAGTGTGAGGAGTTGAGGTCCAGTGTAGTGCAGCAAGCTAAGGTAATTATGTAGAGTTGAGGTACAGTGTAGTGCAGCAAGCTAAGGTAATTAGGAGGAGTTGAGGTCCAGTGTAGTGCAGCAAGCTAAGTTAATTATGAGTCGTTGAGGTCTACTGTAACGCAGCAATCTAAGTTAATTATGTGTAGTTGAGGTCCAGTGTAGTGCAGCAAGCTAAGGCAATTATAAGGAGTTGTGGTCCAGTGTAGTGCAGCCACCTAAGGTAATTATGAGGAGTTGAGGTCCAGTGTAGTGTAGTAAGATCAGGTAAGTGTGAGGAGTTGAGGTCCAGTGTAGTGTACCAAGCTAAGGTAATTAGGAGTTGAGGTCCAGTGTAGTGCAGCAAGCTAAGGTAATTAGGAGGAGTTGAGGTTCAGTGTAATGCAGCAAGATAAGGTAATTATGAGGAGTTGAGGTCCAGTGTAGTGTATTAAGCTAAGGTAATTATGAGGAGTTGAGGTCCAGTATTGTGCAGCAAGCTAAGGTAATTATGAGAATTTGAGCTCCAGTGCAGTGCAGCAAGCTATGGTAATTTTGAGGAGTTAAGGGCCAATGTAGTGCAGCAAACTAAGGTAATTATGAGAAGTTGAGGTCCAGTGTAGTGCAGCAAGCTAAGGTAATTATGAGGAGTTGAGGTCCAGTGTAGTGCAGCAAGCTAAGGTAATTATGAGGAGTTGAGGTCCAGTGTAGTGCAGCAAGCTAAGGTAATTATGAGGAGTTAAGGTCCAGTGGTGCAGCAAGCTAAGGTAATTATGAAGAGTTGAGGTCCAGTGTAGTGCAACAACCTATGGTAGTTATATGGAGTTGAGCTCCAGTGTAGTGTAGCAAGCTAAGGTAATTATGAGGCATTGAGGTCCAGTGTACTGCAGCAAGATAAGGTAATTATGAGGAGTTGAGGTCCAGTGTAGTGCAGCAAGCTAAGGTAATAATGAGGAGTTGAGGTCAAGTGTAGTGCAGCCAGCGAAGGAAATTATGAAGAGTTGAGCTCCAGTGTAGTGCAGCAAGCATAGGTAATTATGAGGAGTTGAGGTCTAGTGTAGTGTAGCAAGCTAAGGTAATTATAAGGAGTTGATGTCCAGTGTAGTGTTGCAATCTAAGGTAATTATAAGGAATGTAGGTCCAGTGTAGTGCAGCTAGCTAAGGTAATTATGAGGAGTTGAAGTCCAGTGTAGTGCAGCTAGCTAAGGTAATTATGAGGAGTTGAAGTCCAGAGTAGTGCAGCAAGCTAAGTTAATTATAAGGAGTTGAGGTCCAGTGTAGTGCAGCAAGCTAAGGTAATTATGTGGAGTTGAGGTCCAGTGTAGTGCAGCAAATTATAGTAATTATGTGGAGTTGAGGTCCAGTGTAGTGTAGCAAGCTAAGGTAATTATAAGACGTTCAGGTCCAGTGTAGTGTAGTAAGATAAGGTAAGTGTGAGCAGTTGAGGTCCAGTGTAGTGCAGAAGGCTAAGGCAATTATGAGGAGTTGAGGTCCAGTGCAGTGTACCAAGCTAAGGTAATTAGGAGTTGAGGTCCAGTGTAGTGCAGCAAGCTAAGGTAATTAGGAGGAGTTGAGGTCCAGTGTAGTGCAGCAAGATAAGGAAATTATGAGGAGTTGAGGTCCAGTGTAGTGTATTAGCTAAGGTAATTATGAGAAGTTGAGGTCCAGTATTGTGCAGCAAGCTAAGGTAATTATGAGAATTTGAGGTCCAGTGCAGTGCAGCAAGCTAAGGTAATTATGAGAATTTGAGGTCCAGTGCAGTGCAGCAAGCTATGGTAATTTTGAGGAGTTGAGGGCCACTGTAGTGCAGCAAGCTAAGGTAATTATGAGAAGTTGAGGTCCAGTGTAATGCAGCAAGCTAAGGTAATTATGAGGAGTTGAGGTCCAGTGTAGTGCAGCAAGCTAAGGTAATTATGAGGAGTTGAGATCCAGTGGTGCAGCAAGCTAAGGTAATTATGAAGAGTTGAGGTCCAGTGTAGTGCAGCAAGCTATGGTAGTTATATAAAGTTGAGGTCCAGTGTAGTGTAGCAAGCTAAGGAAATTATGAGGCATTGAGGTCCAGTGTACTGCAGCAAGCTAAGATAATTATGACGAGTTGAGGTCCAGTGTAGTGCAGCAAGCTAAGGTAATTATGAGAAGTTGAGGTCCAGTATTGTGCAGCAAGCTAAGGTAATTATGAGAATTTGAGGTCCAGTGCAGTGCAGCAAGCTAAGGTAATTATGAGAATTTGAGGTCCAGTGCAGTGCAGCAAGCTATGGTAATTTTGAGGAGTTGAGGGCCACTGTAGTGCAGCAAGCTAAGGTAATTATGAGAAGTTGAGGTCCAGTGTAATGCAGCAAGCTAAGGTAATTATGAGGAGTTGAGGTCCAGTGTAGTGTGGCAAGGTAAAGTAATTATAAGGAGTTGAGGTCCAGTGTAGTGTAGCAAGGTAAGGTAATTATAAGAAGTTGAGGTCCAGTGTAGTGCAGCAACCTTAGGTAATTATGAGAAGTTGAGGTCCAGTGTAGTGTAGTAAGATAAGGTAAGTGTGAGGAGTTGAGGTCCAGTGTAGTGCAGCAAGCTAAGGCAATTATGAGGAGTTGAGGTCCAGTGCAGTGTACCAAGCTGAGGTAATTAGGAGTTGAGGTCCAGTGTAATGCAGCAAGCTAAGGTAATTAGGAGGAGTTGAGGTCCAGTGTAGTGCAGCAAGATAAGGTAATTATGATTAGTTGAGATCCAGTGTAGTGTATTAAGCTAAAGTAATTATGAGGAGTTGAGGTCCAGTATTGTGCAGCAAGCTAAGGTAATTATGAGAATTTGAGGTCCAGTGCAGTGCAGCAAGCTAAGGTAATTATGAGGAGTTGAGGTCCAGTGTAGTGCAGCAAGCTAAGTTAATTATGAGGAGTTGAGGTCCAGTGTAGTGCAGCAAGCTAAGGTAATTATGAGGAGTTGAGGTCCAGTGGTGCAGCAAGCTAAGGTAATTATGAAGAGTTGAGGTCCAGTGTAGTGCAGCAAGCTAAGGTAATTATGAGGCATTGAGGTCCAGTGTACTGCAGCAAGCTAAGGTAATTATGAGGAGTTGAGGTCCAGTGTAGTGCAGCAAGCTAAGGTAATTATGAGGAGTTGAGGTCCATTGTAGTGTACCAAGCTAAGGTAATTAGAAGTTGAGGTCCAGTGTAGTGCAGCAAGCTAAGGTAATTAGGAGGAGTTGAGGTCCAGTGTAGTGCAGCACGCTAAAGTAATGATGAGGAGTTGAGGTCCAGTGTAGTGCAGCAAGCTAAGGTAATTATGAGGAGTAGAGGTCCGGTGTAGTGTATTAAGCTAAGGTAATTATGAGGAGTTGAGGTCCAGTATAGTGCAGCAAGCTAAGGTAATTATGAGAATTTGAGGTCCAGTGCAGTGCAGCAAGCTAAGGTGATTTTAAGGAGTTGAGGGCCAGTGTATTGCAGCAAGCTAAGATAATTATAAGAAGTTGAGGTCCAGTGTCGTGCAACAAGCTATAGTAATTATGAGGAGTTGAGGTCCAGTGTAGTGCAGCAAGCTAAGGTAATTATGGGAAGTTGAGGTTCAGTGTAGTGCAGCAAGCTAAAGTAATTATGAAGAGTTGAGGTCAAGTGTAGTGCAGGAAGCTAAGGTAATTATAAAGAGTTGAGGTCAAGTGTAGTGCAGGAAGCTAAGGTAATTATGAAGAGTTGAGGTCCAGTTTAGTGCAGCAAGTTAAGGTAATTATAAAGAGTTGAGGTCCAGTGTAGTGGAGCAAGCTAAGGTAATTATGAGGAATTGAGGTCAAGTGTAGTGCAGCAAGCTAAGGTAATTATGAAGAGTTGAGGTCCAGTGTAGTGCAGCAAGCTATGGTAATTATGTGGAGTTGAGGTCCAGTGTAGTGTAGAAAGCTAAGGTATTTATGAGGCATTGAGGTGCAGTGTAGTGCAGCAAGCTAAGGTAATTATGAGGTGTTGAGGTCCAGTGTATTGCAGCAAGCTAAGGTAATTATGAGCTGTTGAGGTCCAGTGTAGTGTAGCAAGCTAAGGTAATTATGAGGGGTTGAGGTCCAGTGTAGTGCAGCAAACTAAGGTTATTATGAGGAGTGTAGGTCAAGTATAGTGCAGCAAGCTAAGGTAATTATGAAGAGTTGAGCTCCAGTGTAGTGCAGCAAGCAAAGGTAATTATGAGTTGAGGTCTAGTGTAGTGTAGCAAGCTAAGGTAATTAGAAGGAGTTGAGGTCCAGTGTAGTGTAGCAAGCTAAGGTAATTATAAGGAGTTGAGGTCCAGTGTAGTGTAGCAAGCTAAGGTAATTATAAGGAATGTAGGTCCAGTGTAGTGCAGATAGCTAAGGTAATTATGAGGAGTTGAAGTCCAGTAGAGTGCAGCTAGCTAAGGTAATTATGAGGAGTTGAAGTCCAGTGTAGTGCAGCAAGCTAAGGTAATTATAAGGAGTTGAGGTCCAGTGTAGGGTAGCAAGCTAAAGTAATTAGGAGGAGTTGAGGTCCAGTGTAGTGCAGCAAGCTTAGGTAATTATGAGGAGTTGGGGTCAAGTGTAGTGCAGCAAGCTAAGTTAATTATGTGGAGTTGAGGTCCAGTGTAGTGCAGCAAGCTATGGTAATTATGTGGAGTTGAGGTCCAATGTAGTGTAGCAAGCTTAGGTAATTACGAGGAATTGAAGTCCAGTGTAGTGCAGCAAGCTAAGTTAATTATGAGGAGTTGAGGTCTAGTGTAGTGCAGCAAGCTAAGTTAATTATGTGGAGCTGAGGTCCATTGTAGTGCAGCAAGCTATGGTAATTATGTGGAGTTGAGGTCCAATGTAGTGTAGCAAGCTAAGGTAATTAGGAGGACTTGAGGTCCAGTGTAGTGTAGCAAGCTAAGGTAATTATAGGGAGTTGAGGTCCAGTGTAGTGCAGCAACCTAAGGTAATTATGAGGAGTTGAGGTCCAGTGTAGTGCAGCAAGCTAAGGTAATTATGAGGAGTTCAGGTCCAGTGTAGTGCAGCAAGCTAAGGTAATTATGAGGAGTTGAGGTCCAGTGTAGTGCAGCAAGCTAAGGTAATTATGAGGAGTTGGGGTCCAGTGTAGTGCAGCAAGCTAAGGTAATTATGAGGAGTTCAGGTCCAGTGGTGCAGCAAGCTAAGGTAATTATGAGGAGTTGAGGTCCAGTGTAGTGCAGCAAGCTAAGGTAATTATGAGGAGTTGGGGTCCAGTGTAGTGCAGCAAGCTAAGGTAATTATGAGGAGTTCAGGTCCAGTGGTGCAGCAAGCTAAGGTAATTATGAAGTGTTGAGGTCCAGTGTAGTGCAGCAAGCTATGGTAGTTATATGGAGTTGAGGGCCAGTGTAGTGTAACAAGCTAAGGTAATTATGAGGCATTGAGGTCCAATGTAGTGCAGCAAGCTAAGGTAATTATGAGGTGTTGAGGTCCAGTGTAGTGCAGCAAGCTAAGGTTATTATGGGGTGTTGAGGTCCAGTGTAGTGCAGCAAACTAAGGTAATTATGAGGAGTTGAGGTCCAGTGTAGTGTACCAAGCTAAGGTAATTATGAGGAGTAGAGGTCCAGTGTAGTGTATTAAGCTAAGGTAATTATGAGGAGTTGAGGTCCAGTATAGTGCAGCAACCTAAGGTAATTTTGAGAATTTGAGGTCCAGTGCAGTGCAGCAAGCTAAGGTGATTTTGAGGAGTTGAGTGCCAGTATAGTGCAGTAAGCTAAGGTAATTATGAGAAGTTGAGGTCCAGTGGTGCAGCAAGCTAAGGTAATTATGAAGAGTTGAGGTCCAGTGTAGTGCATCAAGCTATGGTAGTTATATGGAGTTGAGGTCCAGTGTAGTGTAACAAGCTAAGGTAATTATGAGGAGTTGAGGTCCAGTGTAGTGCAGCAAGCTAAGGTAATTATGAGGAGTTGAGGTCAAGTGTAGTGCAGCAAAGTAAGATAATTATGAAGAGTTGAGGTCCAGTGTAGTGCAGCAAGCTATGGTAATTATGAAGAGTTGAAGTCCAGTGTAATGCAGGTAGCTAAGGTAATTATGAGGAGTTGAGGTCCAGTGAAGTGCAGCAAACTAAGGTAATTATGAAGAGTTGAGGTCCAGTGTAGTGCAGCAAGCTATGGCAATTATGTGGAGTTGAGGTCCAGTGTAGTGTAGCAAGCTAAGGTAATTATGAGGCATTGAGGTCCAGTGCAGTGCAGCAAGCTATGGTAATTATGAGGTGTTGAGGTCTAGTGTAGTGCAGCAAGCTAAGGTAATTATGAGGTGTTGAGGTCCAGTGTAGTGTAGCAAGCTAAGGTAATAATGAGGAGATGAGATCCCATGTAGTGCAGCAAGCTAAGGAAATTATGAGGTGTTGAGTTCCAGTGTAGTGCTGCAAGTTATGGTAATAATGTGGAGTAGAGGTCCAGTGTAGTGTATTAAGCTAAGGTAATTATGAGGAGTTGAGGTCCAGTATAGTGCAGCAAGCTAAGGTAATTTTGAGAATTTGAGGTCCAGTGCAGTGCAGCAAGCTAAGGTTATTTTGAGGAGTTGTGGTCCAGTGTAGTGTACCAAGCTAAGGTAATTAGAAGTTGAGGTCCAGTGTAGTGCAGCAAGCTAAGGTAATTAGGAGGAGTTGAGGTCCAGTGTACTGTAGCAAGCTAAGGTAATTATGAGGTGTTGAGGTCCAGTGTAGTGCAGCAAGCTAAGGTAATTATGAGGCATTGAGGTCTAGTGTCGTGTAGCAAGCTAAGGTAATTATGAGGTGTTGAGGTCCAGTGTACTGCAGCAAGCTAAGGTTATTATGAGGAGTTGAGGTCTAGTGTAGTGCAGCAAGCTAAGGTAATTATGAGGAGTTGAAGTCCAGTGTAGTGTACCAAGCTAAGGTAATTAGACGTTGAGGTCCAGTGTAGTGCAGCAAGCTAAGGTAATTAGGAGGAGTTGAGGTCCAGTGTAGTGCAGCAAGTTAAAGTAATGATGAGGAGTTGAGGTCCAGTGTAGTGCAGCAAGCTAAGGTCATTATGAGGAGTAGAGGTCCAGTGTAGTGTATTAAGCTAAGGTAATTATGAGGAGTTGAGGTCCAGTATAGTGCAGCAAGCTAAGGTAATTATGAGAATTTGAGGTCCAGTGCAGTGAAGCAAGCTAAGGTGATTTTGAGGAGTTGAGGGCCAGTGTAGTGCAGCAAGCTAAGGTAATTATGAGAAGTTGAGGTCCAGTGTCGTGCAGCAAGCTAAGGTAATTATGAGGAGTTGAGGTCCCGTGTAGTGTACCAAGCTAAGGTAATTAGAAGTTGAGGTCCAGTGTAGTGCAGCAAGCTAAGTTAATTATGAGAAGTTGAGGTCCAGTGTAGTCTACCAAGCTAAGGTAATTAGAAGTTGAGGTCCAGTGTAGTGCAGCAAACTAAGGTAATTAGGAGTTGAGGTCCAGTGTAGTGCAGCAAGGTAAAGTAATGATGAGGAGTTGAGGTCCAGTGTAGTGCAGCAAGTTAAAGTAATGATGAGGAGTTGAGGTCCAGTGTAGTGCAGAGAGGCTAAGGTCATTATGAGGAGTAGAGGTCCAGTGTAGTGTATTAAGCTAAGGTAATTATGAGGAGTTGAGGTCCAGTATAGTGCAGCAAGCTAAGGTAATTATGAAGAGTTGAAGTCCAGTGTAGTGCAGCAAGCTAAGGTAATTATGAGGAGTTGAGGTCCAGTGTAGTGCAGCAAGCTAAGGTAATTATGAGGAGTTGAGGTCAAGTGTAGTGCAGCAAAGTAAGATAATTATGAAGAGTTGAGGTCCAGTGTAGTGCAGCAAGCTATGGTAATTATGAAGAGTTGAAGTCCAGTGTAATGCAGGTAGCTAAGGTAATTATGAGGAGTTGAGGTCCAGTGAAGTGCAGCAAACTAAGGTAATTATGAAGAGTTGAGGTCCAGTGTAGTGCAGCAAGCTATGGCAATTATGTGGAGTTGAGGTCCAGTGTAGTGTAGCAAGCTAAGGTAATTATGAGGCATTGAGGTCCAGTGCAGTGCAGCAAGCTATGGTAATTATGAGGTGTTGAGGTCTAGTGTAGTGCAGCAAGCTAAGGTAATTATGAGGTGTTGAGGTCCAGTGTAGTGTAGCAAGCTAAGGTAATAATGAGGAGATGAGATCCCATGTAGTGCAGCAAGCTAAGGAAATTATGAGGTGTTGAGTTCCAGTGTAGTGCTGCAAGTTATGGTAATAATGTGGAGTAGAGGTCCAGTGTAGTGTATTAAGCTAAGGTAATTATGAGGAGTTGAGGTCCAGTATAGTGCAGCAAGCTAAGGTAATTTTGAGAATTTGAGGTCCAGTGCAGTGCAGCAAGCTAAGGTTATTTTGAGGAGTTGAGGGCCAGTGTAGTGCAGCAAGCTATGGTTATTATGAGAAGTTGAGGTCCAGTGTCGTGCAGCAAGCTATGGTAATTATGAGGAGTTGAGGTCCAGTGTAGTGCAGCAAGCTAAGGTAATTATGAGAAGTTGAGGTCCAGTGTAGTGCAGCAAGCTAAGGTAATTATGAAGAGTTGAGGTCAAGTGTAGTGCAGGAAGCTAAGGTAATTATGAAGAGTTGAGGTCCAGTTTAGTGCAGCAAGTTAAGGTAATTATGAAGAGTTGAGGTCCAGTGTAGTGGAGCAAGCTAAGGTAATTATGAGGAATTGAGGTCAAGTGTAGTGCAGCAAGCTAAGGTAATTATGAAGAGTTGAGGTCCAGTGTAGTGTAGCAAGCTAAAGTAATGATGAGGAGTTGAGGTCCAGTGTAGTGCAGCAAGCTAAGGTAATTATGAGGAGTAGAGGTCCAGTGTAGTGTATTAAGCTAAGGTAATTATGAGGAGTTGAGGTCCAGTATAATGCAGCAAGCTAAGGTAATTATGAGAATTTGAGGTCCAGTGCAGTGCATCAAGCTAAGGTGATTTTAAGGAGTTGAGGGCCAGTGTTGTGCAGCAAGCTAAGATAATTATAAGAAGTTGAGGTCCAGTGTCGTGCAACAAGCTATAGTAATTATGAGGAGTTGAGGTCCAGTGTAGTGCAGCAAGCTAAGGTAATTATGGGAAGTTGAGGTTCAGTGTAGTGCAGCAAGCTAAAGTAATTATGAAGAGTTGAGGTCAAGTGTAGTGCAGGATGCTAAGGTAATTATAAAGAGTTGAGGTCAAGTGTAGTGCAGGAAGCTAAGGTAATTATGAAGAGTTGAGGTCCAGTTTAGTGCAGCAAGTTAAGGTAATTATGAAGAGTTGAGGTCCAGTGTAGTGGAGCAAGCTAAGGTAATTATGAGGAATTGAGGTCAAGTGTAGTGCAGCAAGCTAAGGTAATTATGAAGAGTTGAGGTCCAGTGTAGTGCAGCAAGCTATGGTAATTATGTAGAGTTGAGGTCCAGTGTAGTGTAGCAAGCTAAGGTATTTATGAGGCATTGAGGTGCAGTGTAGTGCAGCAAGCTAAGGTAATTATGAGGTGTTGAGGTCCAGTGTATTGCAGCAAGCTAAGGTAATTATGAGCTGTTGAGGTCCAGTGTAGTGTAGCAAGCTAAGGTAATTATGAGGGGTTGAGGTCCAGTGTAGTGCAGCAAGCTAAGGTTATTATGAGGAGTGTAGGTCAAGTATAGTGCAGCAAGCTAAGGTAATTATGTAGAGTTGAGCTCCAGTGTAGTGCAGCAAGCAAAGGTAATTATGAGTTGAGGTCTAGTGTAGTGTAGCAAACTAAGGTAATTATAAGGAGTTGAGGTCCAGTGTAGTGTAGCAAGCTAAGGTAATTATAAGGAGTTGAGGTCCAGTGCAGTGTAGCAAGCTAAGGTAATTATAAGGAATGTAGGTCCAGTGTAGTGCAGATAGCTAAGGTAATTATGAGGAGTTGAAGTCCAGTGTAGTGCAGCTAGCTAAAGTAATTATGAGGAGTTGAAGTCCAGTGTAGTGCAGCAAGCTAAGGTAATTATAAGGAGTTGAGGTCCAGTGTAGTGTAGCAAGCTAAAGTAATTAGGAGGAGTTGAGGTCCAGTGTAGTGCTGCAAGCTTAGGTAATTATGAGGAGTTGAGGTCAAGTGTAGTGCAGCAAGCTAAGTTAATTATGTGGAGTTGAGGTCCAGTGTAGTGCAGCAAGCTATGGTAATTATGTGGAGTTGAGGTCCAATGTAGTGTAGCAAGCTTAGGTAATTACGAGGAATTGAAGTCCAGTGTAGTGCAGCAAGCTAAGTTAATTATGAGGAGTTGAGGTCTAGTGTAGTGCAGCAAGCTAAGTTAATTATGTGGAGCTGAGGTCCATTGTAGTGCAGCAAGCTATGGTAATTATGTGGAGTTGAGGTCCAATGTAGTGTAGCAAGCTAAGGTAATTAGGAGGAGTTGAGGTCCAGTGTAGTGTAGCAAGCTAAGGTAATTATAGGGAGTTGAGGTCCAGTGTAGTGCAGCAACCTAAGGTAATTATGAGGAGTTGAGGTCCAGTGTAGTGCAGCAAGCTAAGGTAATTATGAGGAGTTGAGGTCCAGTGTAGTGCAGCAAGCTAAGGTAATTATGAGGAGTTGAGGTCCAGTGTAGTGCAGCAAGCTAAGGTAATTATGAGGAGTTGGGGTCCAGTGTAGTGCAGCAAGCTAAGGTAATTATGAGGAGTTCAGGTCCAGTGGTGCAGCAAGCTAAGGTAATTATGAGGAGTTGAGGTCCAGTGTAGTGCAGCAAGCTAAGGTAATTATGAGGAGTTGGGGTCCAGTGTAGTGCAGCAAGCTAAGGTAATTATGAGGAGTTCAGGTCCAGTGGTGCAGCAAGCTAAGGTAATTATGAAGAGTTGAGGTCCAGTGTAGTGCAGCAAGCTATGGTAGTTATATGGAGTTGAGGTCCAGTGTAGTGTAACAAGCTAAGGTAATTATGAGGCATTGAGGTCCAATGTAGTGCAGCAAGCTAAGGTAATTATGAGGTGTTGAGGTCCAGTGTAGTGCAGCAAGCTAAGGTTATTATGGGGTGTTGAGGTCCAGTGTAGTGCAGCAAACTAAGGTAATTATGAGGAGTTGAGGTCCAGTGTAGTGTACCTAGCTAAGGTAATTATGAGGAGTAGAGGTCCAGTGTAGTGTATTAAGCTAAGGTAATTATGAGGAGTTGAGGTCCAGTATAGTGCAGCAAGCTATGGTAATTTTGAGAATTTGAGGTCCAGTGCAGTGCAGCAAGCTAAGGTGATTTTGAGGAGTTGAGTGCCAGTATAGTGCAGTAAGCAAAGGTAATTATGAGAAGTTGAGGTCCAGTGGTGCAGCAAGCTAAGGTAATTATGAAGAGTTGAGGTCCAGTGTAGTGCATCAAGCTATGGTAGTTATATGGAGTTGAGGTCCAGTGTAGTGTAACAAGCTAAGGTAATTATGAGGCATTGAGGTCCAGTGTACTGCAGTAAGCTAAGGTAATTATGAGGAGTTGAGGTCCTGTGTAGTGCAGCAAGCTAAGGTAATTATGAGGAGTTGAGGTCCAGTGTAGTGTACCAAGCTAAGGTAATTAGAAGTTGAGGTCCAGTGTAGTGCAGCAAGCTAAGGTAATTAGGAGGAGTTGAGGTCCAGTGTAGTGTAGCAAGCTAAGGTAATTATGAGGTGTTGAGGTCCAGTGTAGTGCAGCAAGCTAAGGTAATTATGAGGTGTTGAGGTCCAGTGTAGTGCAGCACGCTAAGGTAATTATGAGGTGTTGAGGTTCAGTGTAGTGTAGCAAGCTAAGGTAATTATGAGGAGTTGAGATCCCATGTAGTGCAGCAAGGTAAGGTAATTATGAGGTGTTGAGTTCCAGTGTAGTGCAGCAAGTTTTGGTAATTATGTGGGAGTTGAGGTCCAGTGTAGTGATGCAAGCTAAGGTAATTATGATGAGTTGAGGTCCAGTGTAGTGTAGCAAGCTAAGGTAATTATGAGGAGTTGAGATCCCATGTAGTGCAGAAAGCTAAGGTAATTATGAGGTGTTGCGTTCCAGTGTAGTGCAGCAAGTTATGGTAATTATGTGGGAGTTCAAGTCCAGTGTAGTGCAGCAAGCTAAGGTAATTATGAGGAGTTGAGGTCCATAGTAGTGCAGCAAGCTAAGGTAATTATGAGGAGTTGAGGTCCAGTGGTGCAGCAAGCTAAGGTAATTATGAAGAGTTGAGGTCCAGTGTAGTGCAGCAAGCTATGGTAGTTATATGGAGTTGAGGTCCAGTGTAGTGTAACAAGCTAAGGTAATTATGAGGCATTGAGGTCCAGTGTACTGCAGCAAGCTAAGGAAATTATGAGGAGTTGAGGTCCAGTGTAGTGCAGAAAGCTAAGGTAATTATGAGGAGTTGAAGTCCAGTGTAGTGTACCAAGCTATGGTAATTAGACGTTGAGGTCCAGTGTAGTGCAGCAAGCTAAGGTAATTAGGAGGAGTTGAGGTCCAGTGTAGTGCAGCAAGTTAAGGTAATGATGAGGAGTTGAGGTCCAGTGTAGTGCAGCAAGCTAAGGTCATTATGAGGAGTAGAGGTCCAGTGTAGTGTATTAAGCTAAGGTAATTATGAGGAGTTGAGGTCCAGTATAGTGCAGCAAGCTAAGGTAATTATGAGAATTTGAGGTCCAGTGCAGTGCAGCAAGCTAAGGTGATTTTGAGGAGTTGAGGGCCAGTGTAGTGCAGCAAGCTAAGGTAATTATGAGAAGTTGAGGTCCAGTGTCGTGCAGCAAGCTAAGGTAATTATGAGGAGTTGAGGTCCAGTGTAGTGTACCAAGCTAAGGTAATTAGAAGTTGAGGTCCAGTGTAGTGCAGCAAGCTAAGGTAATTAGGAGGAGTTGAGGTCCAGTGTAGTGCAGCACGTTAAAGTAATGATGAGGATTTGAGGTCCAGTGTAGTGCAGCAAGCTAAGGTAATTATGAGGAGTAGAGGTCCAGTGTAGTGTATTAAGCTAAGGTAATTATGAGGAGTTGAGGTCCAGTATAGTGCAGCAAGCTAAGGTAATTATGAGAATTTGAGGTCCAGTGCAGTGCAGCAAGCTAAGGTTATTTTGAGGAGTTGAGGGCCAGTGTAGTGCAGCAAGCTAAGGTAATTATGAGAAGTTGAGGTCCAGTGTCGTGCAGCAAGCTAAGGTAATTATGAGGAGTTGAGAGCCAGTGTAGTGCAGCAAGCTAAGGTAATTATGAGAAGTTGAGGTCCAGTGTAGTCTACCAAGCTAAGGTAATTAGAAGTTGAGGTCCAGTGTAGTGCAGCAAGCTAAGGTAATTAGGAGTTGAGGTCCAGTGTAGTGCAACAAGTTAAAGTAATGATGAGGAGTTGAGGTCCAGTGTAGTGCAGCAAGTTAAAGTAATGATGAGAAGTTGAGGTCCAGTGTAGTGCAGAGAGGCTAAGGTCATTATGAGGAGTAGAGGTCCAGTGTAGTGTATTAAGCTAAGGTAATTATGAGGAGTTGAGGTCCAGTATAGTGCAGCAAGCTAAGGTAATTATGAAGAGTTGAAGTCCAGTGTAGTGCAGCAAGCTAAGGTAATTATGAGGAGTTGAGGTCCAGTGTAGTGCAGCAAGCTAAGGTAATTATGAGGAGTTGAGGTCAAGTGTAGTGCAGCAAAGTAAGATAATTATGAAGAGTTGAGGTCCAGTGTAGTGCAGCAAGCTATGGGAATTATGAAGAGTTGAAGTCCAGTGTAATGCATGTAGCTAAGGTAATTATGAGGAGTTGAGGTCCAGTGAAGTGCAGCAAACTAAGGTAATTATGAAGAGTTGAGGTCCAGTGTAGTGCAGCAAGCTATGGCAATTATGTGGAGTTGAGGTCCAGTGTAGTGTAGCAAGCTAAGGTAATTATGAGGCATTGAGGTCCAGTGCAGTGCAGCAAGCTATGGTAATTATGAGGTGTTGAGGTCTAGTGTAGTGCAGCAAGCTAAGGTAATTATGAGGTGTTGAGGTCCAGTGTAGTGTAGCAAGCTAAGGTAATTATGAGGAGTTGAGATCCCATGTAGTGCAGCAAGCTAAGGAAATTATGAGGTGTTGAGTTCCAGTGTAGTGCTGCAAGTTATGGTAATAATGTGGAGTAGAGGTCCAGTGTAGTGTATTAAGCTAAGGTAATTATGAGGAGTTGAGGTCCAGTATAGTGCAGCAAGCTAAGGTAATTATGAGAATTTGAGGTCCAGTGCAGTGCAGCAAGCTAAGGTTATTTTGAGGAGTTGAGGGCCAGTGTAGTGCAGCAAGCTATGGTAATTATGAGAAGTTGAGGACCAGTGTCGTGCAGCAAGCTAAGGTAATTATGAGGAGTTGAGGTCCAGTGTAGTGCAGCAAGCTAAGGTAATTATGAGAAGTTGAGGTCCAGTGTAGTGCAGCAAGCTAAGGTAATTATGTAGAGTTGAGGTCAAGTGTAGTGCAGGAAGCTGAGGTAATTATGAAGAGTTGAGGTCCAGTTTAGTGCAGCAAGTTAAGGTAATTATGAAGAGTTGAGGTCCAGTGTAGTGGAGCAAGCTAAGGTAATTATGAGGAATTGAGGTCAAGTGTAGTGCAGCAAGCTAAGGTAATTATGAAGAGTTGAGGTCCAGTGTAGTGTAGCAAGCTATGGTAATTATGAAGTGTTGAAGTCCAGTGTAGTGCAGCAAGATAAGGTAATTATGAGGAGTTGAGGTCCAGTGTAGTGCAGCAAGCTAAGGTAATTATAAGGAGTTGAGGTCAAGTGTAGTGCAGCAAAGTAAGGAAATTATGAAGAGTTGAGGTCCAGTGTAGTGCAGTAAGTTATGGTAATTATGAAGAGTTGAAGTCCAGTGTAATGCAGGTAGCTAAGGTAATTATGAGGAGTTGAGGTCCAGTGAAGTGCAGCAAACTAGGGTAATTATGAAGAGTTGAGGTCCAGTGTAGTGCAGCAAGCTATGGCAATTATGTGGAGATGAGGTCCAGTGTAGTATAGCAAGCTAAGGTAATTATGAGGCATTGAGGTCCAATGTAGTGCAGCAAGCTAAGGTAATTATGAGGTGTTGAGGTCCAGTGTTGTGCAGCAAGCAAAGGTTATTATGGGGTGTTGAGGTCCAGTGTAGTGCAGCAAACTAAGATAATTATGAGGAGTTGAGGCCCAGTGTAGTGCAGCAAGCTAAGGTAATTATGAGGAGTTGAGGGCCAGTGTAGTGCAGCAATCTAAGGCAATTATGTGGAGTTGAGGTCCAGTGTATTGTAGCAAGCTAAGGTAATTATGAGGCATTGAGGTCCAGTTTAGTGCAGCAAGCTAAGGTTATTATGAGGTGTTGAGGTCCAGTGTAGTGCAGCAAACTAAGGTAATTATGAGGAGTTGAGGTCCAGTGTAGTGCAGCAAGCTAAGGTAATTATGAGGAGTTGAGGTCCAGTGTAGTGTACCAAGCTAAGGTAATTATGAGGAGTAGAGGTCCAGTGTAGTGTATTAAGCTAAGGTAATTATGAGGAGTTGAGTGCCAGTATAGTGCAGCAAGCTAAGGTAATTATGAGAAGTTGAGGTCCAGTGGTGCAGCAAGCTAAGGTAATTATGAAGAGTTGAGGTCCAGTGTAGTGCAGCAAGCTATGGTAGTTATATGGAGTTGAGGTCCAGTGTAGTGTAACAAGCTAAGGTAATTATGAGGCAATGAGGTCCAGTGTACTGCAGCAAGCTAAGGTAATTATGAGGAGTTGAGGTCCAGTGTAGTGCAGCAAGCTAAGGTAATTATGAGAAGTTGAGGTCCAGTGTAGTGCAGCAAGCTAAGGTAATTATGAAAAGTTGAGGTCAAGTGTAGTGCAGGAAACTAAGGTAATTATGAAGAGTTGAGGTCCAGTTTAGTGCAGCAAGTTAAGGTAATTATGAAGAGTTGAGGTCCAGTGTAGTGGAGCAAGCTAAGGTAATTATGAGGAATTGAGGTCAAGTGTAGTGCAGCAAGCTAAGGTAATTATGATGAGTTGAGGTCCTGTGTAGTGCAGCAAGCTATGGTAATTATGAAGAGTTGAAGTCCAGTGTAGTGCAGCAAGCTAAGGTAATTATGAGGAGTTGAGGTCAAGCGTAGTGCAGCAAAGTAAGGTAATTATGAAGAGTTGAGGTCCAGTGTAGTGCAGCAAGCTATGGTAATTATGAAGAGTTGAAGTCCAGTGTAATGCAGGTAGCTAAGGTAATTATGAGGAGTTGAGGTCCAGTGAAGTGCAGCAAGCTATGGCAATTATGTGGAGTTAAGGTCCAGTGTAGTGTAGCAAGCTAAGGTAATTATGAGGCATTGAGGTCCAGTGTAGTGCAGCAAGCTAAGGTAATTATGAGGCATTGAGGTCCAGTGTAGTGCAGCAAGCTAAGGTAATTATGAGGTGTTGAGGTCCAGTCTAGTGCAGCAAGCTAAGGTAATTATGAGGTGTTGAGGTCCAGTGTAGTGTAGCATGCTAAGGTAATTATCAGGAGTTGAGATCCCATGTAGTGCAGCAAGCTAAGGTAATTATGAGGTGTTGAGTTCCAGTGCAGTGCAGCAAGTTATAGTAATTATGTGGGAGTTGAGGTCCAGTGTAGTGATGCAAGCTAAGGTAATTATGATGAGTTGAGGTCCAGTGTAGTGTAGCAAGCTAAGGTAATTATGAGGAGTTGAGATCCCATGTAGTGCAGCAAGCTAAGGTAATTATGAGGTGTTGAGTTCCAGAGTAGTGCAGCAAGTTATGGTAATTATGTGGGAGTTGAGGTCCAGTGTAGTGTTGCAAGCTAAGGTAATTATGATGAGTTGAGGTCCAGTGTAGTGCAGAATTCTAAGGTAATTATGAGGAGTTGAGGTCAAGTGTAGTGCAGCAAGCTAAGGTAATTATGAAGAGTTGAGGTCCAGTGTAGTGCATCAAGCTATGGTAATTATGAAGAGTTGAAGTCCAGTGTAGTGCAGCAAGCTAAGGTAATTATGAGGACTTGAGGTCCAGTGAAGTGCAGCAAACTAAGGTAATTATGAAGAGTTGAGGTCCAGTGTAGTGCAGCAAGCTATGGTAATTATGTGGAGATGAGGTCCAGTGTAGTATAGCAAGCTAAGGTAATTATGAGGCATTGAGGTCCAATGTAGTGCAGCAAGCTAAGGTAATTATGAGGTGTTGAGGTCCAGTGTTGTGCAGCAAGCTAAGGTTATTATGGGGTGTTGAGGTCCAGTGTAGTGCAGCAAACAAAGGTAATTATGAGGAGTTGAGGTCCAGTGTAGTGCAGCAAGCTAAGGTAATTATGAGGAGTTGAGGTCCAGTGTAGTGTACCAAGCTAAGGTAATTATGAGGAGTAGAGGTCCAGTGTAGTGTATTAAGCTAAGGTAATTATGAGGAGTTGAGGTCCAGTATAGTGCAGCAAGCTAAGGTAATTATGAGAATTTGAGGTCCAGTGCAGTGCAGCAAGCTAAGGTGATTTTGAGGAGTTGAGTGCCAGTATAGTGCAGCAAGCTAAGGTAATTATGAGAAGTTGAGGTCCAGTGGTGCAGCAAGCTAAGGTAATTATGAAGAGTTGAGGTCCAGTGTAGTGCAGCAAGCTATGGTAGTTATATGGAGTTGAGGTCCAGTGTAGTGTAACAAGCTAAGGTAATTAGAAGTAGAGGTCCAGTGTAGTGCAGCAAGCTAAGGTAATTAGGAGGAGTTGAGGTCCAGTGTAGTGCAGCAAGTTAAAGTAATAATGAGGAGTTGAAGTCCAGTGTAGTGCAGCAAGCTAAGGTAATTATGAGGAGTAGAGGTGCAGTGTAGTGTATTAAGCTAAGGTAATTATGAGGAGTTGAGGTCCAGTATAGTGCAGCAAGCTAAGGTAATTATGAGGAGTTGAGGTCCAGTGTAGTGCAGCACGCTACGGTAATTATCAGGAGTTGAGGTCCAGTGTAGTGCAGCAAGCTATGGTAGTTATATGGAGTTGAGGTCCAGTGTAGTGAAACAAGCTAAGGTAATTATGAGGCATTGAGGTCCAGTGTACTGCAGCAAGCTAAGAAAATTATGAGGAGTTGATGTCCAGTGTAGTGCAGCAAGTTAAGGTAATTATGAGGAGTTGAGGTCCAGTGTAGTGTACCAAGCTAAGGTAATTAGAAGTTGAGGTCCAGTGTAGTGCAGCAAGCTAAGGTAATTATGAGGAGTTGAGGTCCAGTGGTGCAGCAAGCTAAGGTAATTATGAAGAGTTGAGGTCCAGTGTAGTGCAGCAAGCTATGGTAGTTATATGGAGTTGAGGTCCAGTGTAGTGTAACAAGCTAAGGTAATTATGAGGCATTGAGGTCCAGTGTACTGCAGCAAGCTAAGGTAATTATGAGGAGTTGAGGTCCAGTGTAGTGCAGCAAGCTAAGGTAATTATGAGGAGTTGAGGTCCAGTGTAGTGTACCAAGCTAAGGTAATTATAAGTTGAGGTCCAGTGTAGTGCAGCAAGCTAAGGTAATTATGAGGAGTTGAGGTCCAGTGTAGTGCAGCAAGCTAAGGTAATTACGAGGAGTTGAGGGCGAGTGTAGTGCAGCAAGCTATGGCAATTATGTGGAGTTGAGGTCCAGTGTATTGTAGCAAGCTAAGGTAATTATGAGGCATTGAGGTCCAGTGTAGTGCAGCAAGCTAAGGTAATTATGAAGAGTTGAGGTCCAGTGTAGTGCAGCAAGCTATGGTAGTTATATGGAGTTGAGGTCCAGTGTAGTGTAACAAGCTAAGGTAATTATGAGGCATTGAGGTCCAGTGTACTGCAGCAAGCTAAGGTAATTATGAGGAGTTGAGGTCCAGTGTAGTGCAGCAAGCTAAGGTAATTATGAGGAGTTGAGGTCCAGTGTAGTGTACCAAGCTAAGGTAATTAGAAGTTGAGGTCCAGTGTAGTGCAGCAAGCTAAGGTAATTAGGAGGAGTTGAGGTCCAGTGTAGTGCAGCAGGTTTAAGTAATGATGAGGAGTTGAGGTCCAGTGTAGTGCAGCAAGTTTAAGTAATGATGAGGAGTTGAGGTCCAGTGTACTGCAGCAAGCTATGGCAATTATGTGGAGTTGAAGTCCAGTGTAGTGCAGCAAGCTAAGATAATTATGAGGAGTTGAGGTCCAGTGTAGTGCAGCAAGCTACGGTAATTATGAGGAGTTGAGGTCAAGTGTATTGCAGCAAAGTAAGGTAATTATGAAGAGTTGAGGTCCAGTGTAGTGCAGCAAGCTATGGTAATTATGTAGAGTTGAAGTCCAGTGTAGTGTAGCAAGCTAAAGTAATTATGAGGCATTGAGGTCCAGTGTAGTGCAGCAAGCTAAGGTAATTATGAGGTGTTGAGGTCCAGTGTAGTGCAGCAAGCTAAGGTAATTATGAGGTGTTGAGGTCCAGTGTAGTGTAGCAAGCTAAGGTAATTATGAGGAGTTGAGATCCCATGTAGTGCAGCAAGCTAAGGTAATTATGAGGCATTGAGGTCCAGTGTAGTGCAGCAAGCTAAGGTAATTATGAGGTGTTGAGGTCCAGTGTAGTGCAGCAAGCTAAGGTAATTATGAGGTGTTGAGGTCCAGTGTAGTGTAGCAAGCTAAGGTAATTATGAGGAGTTGAGATCCCATGTAGTGCAGCAAGCTAAGGTAATTATGAGGTGTTGAGTTCCAGTGTAGTGCAGCAAGCTAAGGTAATTATGAAGAGTTGAGGTCCAGTGTAGTGCAGCAAGCTATGGTAGTTATATGGAGTTGAGGTCCAGTGTAGTGTAACAAGCTAAGGTAATTATGAGGCATTGAGGTCCAGTGTACTGCAGCAAGCTAAGGTAATTATGAGGAGTTGAGGTCCAGTGTAGTGCAGCAAGCTAAGGTAATTATGAGGAGTTGAGGTCCAGTGTAGTGTACCAAGCTTAGGTAATTAGAAGTTGAGGTCCAGTGTAGTGCAGCAAGCTAAGGTAATTAGGAGGAGTTGAGGTCCAGTGAAGTGCAGCAAGTTAAAGTAATGATGAGGAGTTGAGGTCCAGTGTAGTGCAGCAAGCTAAGGTCATTATGAGGAGTAGAGGTCCAGTGTAGTGTATTAAGCTAAGGTAATTATGAGGAGTTGAGGTCCAGTATAGTGCAGCAAGCTAAGGTAATTATGAGAATTTGAGGTCCAGTGCAGTGCAGCAAGCTAAGGTGATTTTGAGGAGTTGAGGGCCAGTGTAGTGCAGCAAGCTAAGGTAATTATGAGAAGTTGAGGTCCAGTGTCGTGCAGCAAGCTAAGGTAATTATGAGGCATTGAGGTCCAGTGTACTGCAGCAAGCTAAGGTAATTATGAGGAGTTGAGGTCCAGTGTAGTGCAGCAAGCTAAGGTAATTATGAGGAGTTGAGGTCCAGTGTAGTGTACCAAGCTAAGGTAATTAGAAGTTGAGGTCCAGTGTAGTGCAGCAAGCTAAGGTAATTATGAGGAGTTGAGGTCCAGTGTAGTGCAGCAAGCTAAGGTAATTACGAGGAGTTGAGGGCGAGTGTAGTGCAGCAAGCTATGGCAATTATGTGGAGTTGAGGTCCAGTGTATTGTAGCAAGCTAAGGTAATTATGAGGCATTGAGGTCCAGTGTAGTGCAGCAAGCTAAGGTTATTATGGGGTGTTGAGGTCCAGTGTAGTGCAGCAAACTAAGGTAATTATGAGGAGTTGAGGTCCAGTGTAGTGCAGCAAGCTAAGGAAATTATGAGGAGTTGAGGTCCAGTGTAGTGTACCAAGCTAAGGTAATTATGAGGAGTAGAGGTCCAGTGTAGTGTATTAAGCTAAGGTAATTATGAGGAGTTGAGTGCCAGTATAGTGCAGCAAGCTAAGGTAATTATGAGAAGTTGAGGTCCAGTGGTGCAGCAAGCTAAGGTAATTATGAAGAGTTGAGGTCCAGTGTAGTGCAGCAAGCTATGGTAGTTATATGGAGTTGAGGTCCAGTGTAGTGTAACAAGCTAAGGTAATTAGAAGTAGAGGTCCAGTGTAGTGCAGCAAGCTAAGGTAATTAGGAGGAGTTGAGGTCCAGTGTAGTGCAGCAAGTTAAAGTAATAATGAGGAGTTGAAGTCCAGTGTAGTGCAGCAAGCTAAGGTAATTATGAGGAGTAGAGGTGCAGTGTAGTGTATTAAGCTAAGGTAATTATGAGGAGTTGAGGTCCAGTATAGTGCAGCAAGCTAAGGTAATTATGAGGAGTTCAGGTCCAGTGTAGTGCAGCAAGGTAAGGTAATTATGAGGAGTTGAGGTCCAGTGTAGTGCAGCACGCTAAGGTAATTATCAGGAGTTGAGGTCCAGTGTAGTGCAGCAAGCTATGGTAGTTATATGGAGTTGAGGTCCAGTGTAGTGTAACAAGCTAAGGTAATTATGAGGCATTGAGGTCCAGTGTACTGCAGCAAGCTAAGGTAATTATGAGGAGTTGATGTCCAGTGTAGTGCAGCAAGCTAAGGTAATTATGAGGAGTTGAGGTCCAGTGTAGTGTACCAAGCTAAGGTAATTAGAAGTTGAGGTCCAGTGTAGTGCAGCAAGCTAAGGTAATTATGAAGAGTTGAGGTCCAGTGTAGTGCAGCAAGCTATGGTAGTTATATGGAGTTGAGGTCCAGTGTAGTGTAACAAGCTAAGGTAATTATGAGGCATTGAGGTCCAGTGTACTGCAGCAAGCTAAGGTAATTATGAGGAGTTGAGGTCCAGTGTAGTGCAGCAAGCTAAGGTAATTATGAGGAGTTGAGGTCCAGTGTAGTGTACCAAGCTAAGGTAATTAGAAGTTGAGGTCCAGTGTAGTGCAGCAAGCTAAGGTAATTAGGAGGAGTTGAGGTCCAGTGTAGTGCAGCAAGTTTAAGTAATGATGAGGAGTTGAGGTCCAGTGTAGTGCAGCAAGTTTAAGTAATGATGAGGAGTTGAGGTCCAGTGTACTGCAGCAAGCTATGGCAATTATGTGGAGTTGAAGTCCAGTGTAGTGCAGCAAGCTAAGGTAATTATGAGGAGTTGAGGTCCAGTGTAGTGCAGCAAGCTACGGTAATTATGAGGAGTTGAGGTCAAGTGTATTGCAGCAAAGTAAGGTAATTATGAAGAGTTGAGGTCCAGTGTAGTGCAGCAAGCTATGGTAATTATGTAGAGTTGAAGTCCAGTGTAGTGTAGCAAGCTAAAGTAATTATGAGGCATTGAGGTCCAGTGTAGTGCAGCAAGCTAAGGTAATTATGAGGTGTTGAGGTCCAGTGTAGTGCAGCAAGCTAAGGTAATTATGAGGTGTTGAGGTCCAGTGTAGTGTAGCAAGCTAAGGTAATTATGAGGAGTTGAGATCCCATGTAGTGCAGCAAGCTAAGGTAATTATGAGGCATTGAGGTCCAGTGTAGTGCAGCAAGCTAAGGTAATTATGAGGTGTTGAGGTCCAGTGTAGTGCAGCAAGCTAAGGTAATTATGAGGTGTTGAGGTCCAGTGTAGTGTAGCAAGCTAAGGTAATTATGAGGAGTTGAGATCCCATGTAGTGCAGCAAGCTAAGGTAATTATGAGGTGTTGAGTTCCAGTGTAGTGCAGCAAGCTAAGGTAATTATGAAGAGTTGAGGTCCAGTGTAGTGCAGCAAGCTATGGTAGTTATATGGAGTTGAGGTCCAGTGTAGTGTAACAAGCTAAGGTAATTATGAGGCATTGAGGTCCAGTGTACTGCAGCAAGCTAAGGTAATTATGAGGAGTTGAGGTCCAGTGTAGTGCAGCAAGCTAAGGTAATTATGAGGAGTTGAGGTCCAGTGTAGTGTACCAAGCTTAGGTAATTAGAAGTTGAGGTCCAGTGTAGTGCAGCAAGCTAAGGTAATTAGGAGGAGTTGAGGTCCAGTGAAGTGCAGCAAGTTAAAGTAATGATGAGGAGTTGAGGTCCAGTGTAGTGCAGCAAGCTAAGGTCATTATGAGGAGTAGAGGTCCAGTGTAGTGTATTAAGCTAAGGTAATTATGAGGAGTTGAGGTCCAGTATAGTGCAGCAAGCTAAGGTAATTATGAGAATTTGAGGTCCAGTGCAGTGCAGCAAGCTAAGGTGATTTTGAGGAGTTGAGGGCCAGTGTAGTGCAGCAAGCTAAGGTAATTATGAGAAGTTGAGGTCCAGTGTCGTGCAGCAAGCTAAGGTAATTATGAGGAGTTGAGGTCCAGTGTAGTGCAGCAAGCTAAGGTAATTATGAGAAGTTGAGGTCCAGTGTAGTGCAGCAAGCTAAGGTAATTATGAAGAGTTGAGGTCAAGTGTAGTGCAGGAAACTAAGGTAATTATGAAGAGTTGAGGTCCAGTTTAGTGCAGCAAGTTAAGGTAATTACGAAGAGTTGAGGTCCAGTGTAGTGGAGCAAGCTAAGGTAATTATGAGGAATTGAGGTCAAGTGTAGTGCAGCAAGCTAAGGTAATTATGAAGAGTTGAAGTCCAGTGTAGTGCAGCAAGCTAAGGTAATTATGAGGAGTTGAGGTCCAGTGTAGTGCAGCAAGCTAAGGTAATTATGAGGAGTTGAGGTCAAGTGTAGTGCAGCAAAGTAAGGTAATTATGAAAAGTTGATGTCCAGTGTAGTGCAGCAAGCTATGGTAATTATGAAGAGTGTAAGTCCAGTGTAATGCAGGTAGCTAAGGTAATTATGAGGAGTTGAGGTCCAGTGAAGTGCTGCAAACTAAGGTAATTTTGAAGATTTGAGGTCCAGTGTAGTGCAGCAAGCAATGGCAATTATGTGGAGTTGAGGTCCAGTGTAGTGCAGCAAGCTAAGGTAATTATGAGGTGTTGAGGTCCAGTGTAGTGCAGCAAGCTAAGGTAATTATGAGGTGTTGAGGTCCAGTGTAGTGTAGCAAGCTAAGGTAATTATGAGGAGTTGAGGTCCAGTGTAGTGCAGCAAGCTAAGGTAATTTTGAGGTGTTGAGTTCCAGTGTAGTGCTGCAAGTTATGGTAATTATGTGGAGTTGAGGTCCAGTGTAGTGCAGCAATTTAAGGTAATTATGAGGAGTTGAGGTCCAGTGTAGTGCAGCAATTTAAGGTAATTATGAGGAGTTGAGGTCCAGTGTAGTACAGCAAGCTAAGGTAATTATGAGGAGTTGAGGTCAAGTGTAATGCAGCAAGCTAAGGTAATTATGAGGAGTTGAGGTCCAGTGAAGTGCAGCAAACTAAGGTAATTATGAAGAGTTAAGGTCCAGTGTAGTGCAGCAAGCTATGGCAATTATGTGGATATGAGGTCCAGTGTAGTATATCAAGCTAAGGTAATTATGAGGCATTGAGGTCCAATGTAGTGCAGCAAGCTAAGGTAATTATGAGGTGTTGAGGTCCAGTGTAGTGCAGCAAGCTAAGGTTATTATGGGGTGTTGAGGTCCAGTGTAGTGCAGCAAACTAAGGTTATTATGAGGAGTTGAGGTCCAGTGTAGTGCAGCAAGCTAAGGTAATTATGAGGAGTTGAGGTCCAGTGTAGTGTACCAAGCTAAGGTAATTATGAGGAGTAGAGGTCCAGTGTAGTGTATTAAGCTAAGGTAATTATGAGGAGTTGAGGTCCAATATAGTGCAGCAAGCTAAGGTAATTATGAGAATTTGAGGTCCAGTGCAGTGCAGCAAGCTATGGTACTAATATCGAGTTGAGGTCCAGTGTAGTGTAACAAGCTAAGGTAATTATGAGGCATTGAGTTCCAGTGTACTGCAGCAAGCTAAGGTAATTATGAGGAGTTGAGGTCCAGTGTAGTGCAGCAAGCTAAGGTAATTGTGAGGAGTTGAGGTCCAGTGTAGTGTACCAAGCTAAGGTAATTAGAATTTGAGGTCCAGTGTAGTGCAGCAAGCTAAGGTAATTAGGAGGAGTTGAGGTCCAGTGTTGTGCAGCAAGTTAAAGTAATGATGAGGAGTTGAGGTCCAGTGTAGTGCAGCAAGCTAAGGTCATTATGAGGAGTAGAGGTCCAGTGTAGTGTATTAAGCTAAGGTAATTATGAGGAGTTGAGGTCCAGTATAGTGCAGCAAGCTAAGGTAATTATGAGAATGTGAGGTCCAGTGCAGTGCAGCAAGCTAAGGTGATTTTGAGGAGTTGAGGGCCAGTGTAGTGCAGCAAGCTAAGGTGATTTTGAGGAGTTGAGGGCCAGTGTAGTGCAGCAAGCTAAGGTAATTATGAGGAGTTGAGGTCAAGTGTAGTGCAGGAAGCTAAGGTAATTATGAAGAGTTGAGGTCCAGTTTAGTGCAGCAAGTTAAGGTAATTATGAAGAGTTGAGGTCCAGTGTAGTGGAGCAAGCTATGGTAATTATGAGGAATTGAGGTCAAGTGTAGTGCAGCAAGCTAAGGTAATTATGAAGAGTTGAGGTCCAGTGTAGTGCAGCAAGCTATGGTAATTATGAAGAGTTGAAGTCCAGTGTAGTGCTGCAAGCTAAGGTAATTATGAGGAGTTGAGGTCCAGTGTAGTGCAGCAAGCTAAGGTAATTATGAGGAGTTGAGGTCAAGTGTAGTGCAGCAAAGTAAGGTAATTATGAAGAGTTGAGGTCCAGTGTAGTGCAGCAAGCTATGGTAATTATGAAGAGTTGAAGTCCAGTGTAGTACAGGTAGCTAAGGTAATAATGAGGAGTTGAGGTCCAGTGAAGTGCAGCAAACTAAGGTAATTATGAAGAGTTCAGGTCCAGTGTAGTGCAGCAAGCTATGGCAATTATGTGGAGTTGAGGTCCAGAGTAGTGTAGCAAGCTAAGGTAATTATGAGGCATTGACGTCCAGTGTAGAGCAGCAAGCTAAGGTAATTATGAGGTGTTGAGGTCCAGTGTAGTACAGCAAGCTAAAGTAATTATGAGGTGTTGAGGTCCAGTGTAGTGTAGCAAGCTAAGGTAATTATGAGGAGTTGAGATCCCATGTAGTGCAGCAAGCTAAGGTAATTATGAGGTGTTGAGTTCCAGTGTAGTGCAGCAAGTTATGGTAATTATGTGGAGTTGAGATCCAGTGTAGTGTTGCAAGCTAATGTAATTATGATGAGTTGAGGTCCAGTGTAGTGCAGCAATTTAAGGTAATTATGAGGAGTTGAGGTCCAGTGTAGTACAGCAAGCTAAGGTAATTATGAGGAGTTGAGGTCAAGTGTAGTGCAGCAAGCTAAGGTAATTATGAAGAGTTGAGGTCCAGTGTAGTGCTGCAAGCTATGGTAATTATGAAGAGTTGAAGTCCAGTGTAGTGTAGCAAGCTAACGTAATTATGAGGAGTTGAGGTCCAGTGAAGTGCAGCAAACTAAGGTAATTATGAAGAGTTGAGGTAAAGTGTAGTGCAGCAAGCTATGGCAATTATGTGGAGATGAGGTCCAGTGTAGTGTAGCAAGCTAAGGTAATTATGAGGCATTGAGGTCCAATGTAGTGCAGCAAGCTAAGGTAATTATGAGGTTATGAGGTCCAGTGTAGTGCAGCAAGCTAAGGTTATTATGGGGTGTTGAAGTCCAGTGTAGTGCAGCAAACTAAGGTAATTATGAGGAGTTGAGGTCCAGTGAAGTGCAGCAAGCTAAGGTAATTATGAGGAGTTGAGGGCCAGTGTAGTGCAGCAAGCTATGGCAATTATGTGGAGTTGCGGTCCAGTGTATTGTAGCAAGCTAAGGTAATTATGAGGCATTGAGGTCCAGTGTAGTGCAGCAAGCTAAGGTAATTATGAGGTGTTGAGGTCCAGTCTAGTGCAGCAAACTAAGGTTATTATGTGGTGTTGAGGTCCAGTGTAGTGCAGCAAACTAAGGTAATTATGAGGAGTTGAGGTCCTGTGTAGTGCAGCAAGCTAAGGTAATTATGAGGAGTTGAGGTCCAGTGTAGTGTACCAAGCTAAGGTAATTAGAAGTTGAGGTAAAGTGTAGTGCAGCAAGCTAAGGTAATTAGGAGGAGTTGATGTTCAGTGTAGTGCAGCAAGCTAAAGTAATGATGAGGAGTTGAGGTCCAGTGTAGTGCAGCAGGCGAGGGTAATTATGAGGAGTAGAGGTCCAGTGTAGTGTAGCAAGCTAAGGTAATTATGAGGCATTGAGGTCCAGTGTAGTGCAGCAAGCTAAGGTAATTATGAGGCATTGAGGTCCAGTGTAGTGCAGCAAGCTAAGGTAATTATGAGGTGTTGAGGTCCAGTCTAGTGCAGCAAGCTAAGGTAATTATGAGGTGTTGAGGTCCAGTGTAGTGTAGCATGCTAAGGTAATTATCAGGAGTTGAGATCCCATGTAGTGCAGCAAGCTAAGGTAATTATGAGGTGTTGAGTTCCAGTGCAGTGCAGCAAGTTATAGTAATTATGTGGGTGTTGAGGTCCAGTGTAGTGATGCAAGCTAAGGTAATTATGATGAGTTGAGGTCCAGTGTAGTGTAGCAAGCTAAGGTAATTATGAGGAGTTGAGATCCCATGTAGTGCAGCAAGCTAAGGTAATTATGAGGTGTTGAGTTCCAGAGTAGTGCAGCAAGTTATGGTAATTATGTGGGAGTTGAGGTCCAGTGTAGTGTTGCAAGCTAAGGTAATTATGATGAGTTGAGGTCCAGTGTAGTGCAGAAAGCTAAGGTAATTATGAGGAGTTGAGGTCAAGTGTAGTGCAGCAAGCTAAGGTAATTATGAAGAGTTGAGGTCCAGTGTAGTGCATCAAGCTATGGTAATTATGAAGAGTTGAAGTCCAGTGTAGTGCAGCAAGCTAAGGTAATTATGAGGACTTGAGGTCCAGTGAAGTGCAGCAAACTAAGGTAATTATGAAGAGTTGAGGTCCAGTGTAGTGCAGCAAGCTATGGTAATTATGTGGAGATGAGGTCCAGTGTAGTATAGCAAGCTAAGGTAATTATGAGGCATTGAGGTCCAATGTAGTGCAGCAAGCTAAGGTAATTATGAGGTGTTGAGGTCCAGTGTTGTGCAGCAAGCTAAGGTTATTATGGGGTGTTGAGGTCCAGTGTAGTGCAGCAAACAAAGGTAATTATGAGGAGGTGAGGTCCAGTGTAGTGCAGCAAGCTAAGGTAATTATGAGGAGTTGAGGTCCAGTGTAGTGCAGCAAGCTAAGGTAATTACGAGGAGTTGAGGGCGAGTGTAGTGCAGCAAGCTATGGCAATTATGTGGAGTTGAGGTCCAGTGTATTGTAGCAAGCCAAGGTAATTATGAGGCATTGAGGTCCAGTGTAGTGCAGCAAGCTAAGGTTATTATGGGGTGTTGAGGTCCAGTGTAGTGCAGCAAACTAAGGTAATTATGAGGAGTTGAGGTCCAGTGTAGTGCAGCAAGCTAAGGTAATTATGAGGAGTTGAGGTCTAGTGTAGTGTACCAAACTAAGGTAATTATGAGGAGTAGAGGTCCAGTGTAGTGTATTAAGCTAAGGTAATTATGAGGAGTTGAGGTCCAGTATAGTGCAGCAAGCTAAGGTAATTATGAGAATTTGAGGTTCAGTGCAGTGCAGCAAGCTAAGGTGATTTTGAGGAGTTGAGTGTATAGTGTATAGTGTTGAGTGTATAGTGTTGAGTGTATAGTGCAGCAAGCTAAGGTAATTATGAGAAGTTGAGGTCCAGTGGTGCAGCAAGCTAAGGTAATTATGAAGAGTTGAGGTCCAGTGTAGTGCAGCAAGCTATGGTAGTTATATGGAGTTGAGGTCCAGTGTAGTGTAACAAGCTAAGGTAATTAGAAGTAGAGGCCCAGTGTAGTGCAGCAAGCTAAGGTTTTTAGGAGGAGTTGAGGTCCAGTGTAGTGCAGCAAGTTAAAGTAATAATGAGGAGTTGAAGTCCAGTGTAGTGCAGCAAGCTAAGGTAATTATGAGGAGTAGAGGTGCAGTGTAGTGTATTAAGCTAAGGTAATTATGAGGAGTTGAGGTCCAGTATAGTGCAGCAAGCTAAGGTAATTATGAGGAGTTCAGGTCCAGTGTAGTGCAGCAAGGTAAGGTAATTATGAGGAGTTGAGGTCCAGTGTAGTGCAGCACGCTAAGGTAATTATCAGGAGTTGAGGTCCAGTGTAGTGCAGCAAGCTATGGTAGTTATATGGAGTTGAGGTCCAGTGTAGTGTAACAAGCTAAGGTAATTATGAGGCATTGAGGTCCAGTGTACTGCAGCAAGCTAAGGTAATTATGTGGAGTTGATGTCCAGTGTAGTGCAGCAAGCTAAGGTAATTATGAGGAGTTGAGGTCCAGTGTAGTGTACCAAGCTAAGGTAATTAGAAGTTGAGGTCCAGTGTAGTGCAGCAAGCTAAGGTAATTATGAGGAGTTGAGGTCCAGTGGTGCAGCAAGCTATGGTAGTTATATGGAGTTGAGGTCCAGTGTAGTGTAACAAGCTAAGGTAATTATGAGGCATTGAGGTCCAGTGTACTGCAGCAAGCTAAGGTAATTATGAGGAGTTGAGGTCCAGTGTAGTGCAGCAAGCTAAGGTAATTATGAGGAGTTGAGGTCCAGTGTAGTGTACCAAGCTAAGGTAATTAGAAGTTGAGGTCCAGTGTAGTGCAGCAAGCTAAGGTAATTAGGAGGAGTTGAGGTCCAGTGTAGTGCAGCAAGTTTAAGTAATGATGAGGAGTTGAGGTCCAGTGTAGTGCAGCAAGTTTAAGTAATGATGAGGAGTTGAGGTCCAGTGTACTGCAGCAAGCTATGGCAATTATGTGGAGTTGAAGTCCAGTGTAGTGCAGCAAGCTTAGGTAATTATGAGGAGTTGAGGTCCAGTGTAGTGCAGCAAGCTACGGTAATTATGAGGAGTTGAGGTCAAGTGTATTGCAGCAAAATAAGGTAATTATGAAGAGTTGAGGTCCAGTGTAGTGCAGCAAGCTATGGAAATTATGTAGAGTTGAAGTCCAGTGTAGTGTAGCAAGCTAAAGTAATTATGAGGCATTGAGGTCCAGTGTAGTGCAGCAAGCTAAGGTAATTATGAGGTGTTGAGGTCCAGTGTAGTGCAGCAAGCTAAGTTAATTATGAGGTGTTGAGGTCCAGTGTAGTGTAGCAAGCTAAGGTAATTATGAGGAGTTGAGATCCCATGTAGTGCAGCAAGCTAAGGTAATTATGAGGCATTGAGGTCCAGTGTAGTGCAGCAAGCTAAGGTAATTATGAGGTGTTGAGGTCCAGTGTAGTGCAGCAAGCTAAGGTAATTATGAGGTGTTGAGGTCCAGTGTAGTGTAGCAAGCTAAGGTAATTATGAGGAGTTGAGATCCCATGTAGTGCAGCAAGCTAAGGTAATTATGAGGTGTTGAGTTCCAGTGTAGTGCAGCAAGCTAA
Source organism: Procambarus clarkii (assembly GCF_040958095.1). Classification (NCBI taxonomy): domain Eukaryota; kingdom Metazoa; phylum Arthropoda; class Malacostraca; order Decapoda; family Cambaridae; genus Procambarus; species Procambarus clarkii. The sequence goes on from NC_091155.1 coordinate 55,277,885, forward strand.
GGTAATTATGAAGAGTTGAGGTCCAGTGTAGTGCAGCAAGCTATGGTAGTTATATGGAGTTGAGGTCCAGAGTAGTGTAACAAGCTAAGGCAATTATGAGGCATTGAGGTCCAGTGTACTGCAGCAAGCTAAGGTAATTATGAGGAGTTGAGGTCCAGTGTAGTGCAGCAAGCTAAGGTAATTAGGAGGAGTTGAGGTCCAGTGAAGTGCAGCAAGTTAAAGTAATGATGAGGAGTTGAGGTCCAGTGTAGTGCAGCAAGCTAAGGTCATTATGAGGAGTAGAGGTCCAGTGTAGTGTATTAAGCTAAGGTAATTATGAGGAGTTGAGGTACAGTATAGTGCAGCAAGCTAAGGTAATTATGAGAATTTGAGGTCCAGTGCAGTGCAGCAAGCTAAGGTGATTTTGAGGAGTTGAGGGCCAGTGTAGTGCAGCAAGCTAAGGTAATTATGAGAAGTTGAGGTCCAGTGTCGTGCAGCAAGCTAAGGTAATTATGAGGAGTTGAGGTCCAGTGTAGTGCAGCAAGCTAAGGTAATTATGAGAAGTTGAGGTCCAGTGTAGCGCAGCAAGCTAAGGTAATTATGAAGAGTTGAGGTCAAGTGTAGTGTAGGAAGCTAAGGTAATTATGAAGAGTTGAGGTCCAGTTTAGTGCAGCAAGTTAAGGTAATTACGAAGAGTTGAGGTCCAGTGTAGTGGAGCAAGCTAAGGTAATTATGAGGAATTGAGGTCAAGTGTAGTGCAGCAAGCTAAGGTAATTATGAAGAGTCGAAGTCTAGTGTAGTGCAGCAAGCTAAGGTAATTATGAGGAGTTGAGGTCCAGTGTAGTGCAGCAAGCTAAGGTAATTATGAGGAGTTGAGGTCAAGTGTAGTGCAGCAAAGTAAGGTAATTATGAAGAGTTGATGTCCAGTGTAGTGCAGCAAGCTATGGTAATTATGAAGAGTGTAAGTCCAGTGTAATGCAGGTAGCTAAGGTAATTATGAGGAGTTGAGGTCCAGTGAAGTGCTGCAAACCAAGGTAATTATGAAGATTTGAGGTCCAGTGTAGTGCAGCAAGCAATGGCAATTATGTGGAGTTGAGGTCCAGTGTAGTGCAGCAAGCTAAGGTAATTATGAGGTGTTGAGGTCCAGTGTAGTGCAGCAAGGTAAGGTAATTATGAGGTGTTGAGGTCCAGTGTAGTGTAGCAAGCTAAGGTAATTATGAGGAGTTGAGGTCCAGTGTAGTGCAGCAAGCTAAGGTAATTTTGAGGTGTTGAGTTCCAGTGTAGTGCTGCAAGTTATGGTAATTATGTGGAGTTGAGGTCCAGTGTAGTGCAGCAATTTAAGGTAATTATGAGGAGTTGAGGTCCAGTGTAGTGCAGCAATTTAAGGTAATTATGAGGAGTTGAGGTCCAGTGTAGTACAGCAAGCTAAGGTAATTATGAGGAGTTGAGGTCAAGTGTAGTGCAGCAAGCTAAGGTAATTATGAGGAGTTGAGGTCCAGTGTAGTGCAGCAAGCTATGGTAATTATGAAGAGTTGAAGTCCAGTGTAGTGCAGCAAGCTAAGGTAATTATGAGGAGTTGAGGTCCGGTGAAGTGCAGCAAACTAAGGTAATTATGAAGAGTTAAGGTCCAGTGTAGTGCAGCAAGCTATGGCAATTATGTGGATATGAGGTCCAGTGTAGTATATCAAGCTAAGGTAATTATGAGGCATTGAGGTCCAATGTAGTGCAGCAAGCTAAGGTTATTATGGGGTGTTGAGGTCCAGTGTAGTGCAGCAAACTAAGGTTATTATTAGGAGTTGAGGTCCAGTGTAGTGCAGCAAGCTAAGGTAATTATGAGGAGTTGAGGTCCAGTGTAGTGTACCAAGCTAAGGTAATTATGAGGAGTAGAGGTCCAGTGTAGTGTATTAAGCTAAGGTAATTATGAGGAGTTGAGGTCCAATATAGTGCAGCAAGCTAAGGTAATTATGAGAATTTGAGGTCCAGTGCAGTGCAGCAAGCTATGGTACTAATATCGAGTTGAGGTCCAGTGTAGTGTAACAAGCTAAGGTAATTATGAGGCATTGAGTTCCAGTGTACTGCAGCAAGCTAAGGTAATTATGAGGAGTTGAGGTCCAGTGTAGTGCAGCAAGCTAAGGTAATTGTGAGGAGTTGAGGTCCAGTGTAGTGTACCAAGCTAAGGTAACTAGAATTTGAGGTCCAGTGTAGTGCAGCAAGCTAAGGTAATTAGGAGGAGTTGAGGTCCAGTGTTGTGCAGCAAGTTAAAGTAATGATGAGGAGTTGAGGTCCAGTGTAGTGCAGCAAGCTAAGGTCATTACGAGGAGTTGAGGGCGAGTGTAGTGCAGCAAGCTATGGTAATTACGAGGAGTTGAGGGCGAGTGTAGTGCAGCAAGCTATGGCAATTATGTGGAGTTGAGGTCCAGTGTATTGTAGCAAGCCAAGGTAATTATGAGGCATTGAGGTCCAGTGTAGTGCAGCAAGCTAAGGTTATTATGGGGTGTTGAGGTCCAGTGTAGTGCAGCAAACTAAGGTAATTATGAGGAGTTGAGGTCCAGTGTAGTGCAGCAAGCTAAGGTAATTATGAGGAGTTGAGGTCTAGTGTAGTGTACCAAGCTAAGGTAATTATGAGGAGTAGAGGTCCAGTGTAGTGTATTAAGCTAAGGTAATTATGAGGAGTTGAGGTCCAGTATAGTGCAGCAAGCTAAGGTAATTATGAGAATTTGAGGTTCAGTGCAGTGCAGCAAGCTAAGGTGATTTTGAGGAGTTGAGTGTATAGTGTATAGTGTTGAGTGTATAGTGTTGAGTGTATAGTGCAGCAAGCTAAGGTAATTATGAGAAGTTGAGGTCCAGTGGTGCAGCAAGCTAAGGTAATTATGAAGAGTTGAGGTCCAGTGTAGTGCAGCAAGCTATGGTAGTTATATGGAGTTGAGGTCCAGTGTAGTGTAACAAGCTAAGGTAATTAGAAGTAGAGGCCCAGTGTAGTGCAGCAAGCTAAGGTTTTTAGGAGGAGTTGAGGTCCAGTGTAGTGCAGCAAGTTAAAGTAATAATGAGGAGTTGAAGTCCAGTGTAGTGCAGCAAGCTAAGGTAATTATGAGGAGTAGAGGTGCAGTGTAGTGTATTAAGCTAAGGTAATTATGAGGAGTTGAGGTTCAGTATAGTGCAGCAAGCTAAGGTAATTATGAGGAGTTCAGGTCCAGTGTAGTGCAGCAAGGTAAGGTAATTATGAGGAGTTGAGGTCCAGTGTAGTGCAGCACGCTAAGGTAATTATCAGGAGTTGAGGTCCAGTGTAGTGCAGCAAGCTATGGTAGTTATATGGAGTTGAGGTCCAGTGTAGTGTAACAAGCTAAGGTAATTATGAGGCATTGAGGTCCAGTGTACTGCAGCAAGCTAAGGTAATTATGTGGAGTTGATGTCCAGTGTAGTGCAGCAAGCTAAGGTAATTATGAGGAGTTGAGGTCCAGTGTAGTGTACCAAGCTAAGGTAATTAGAAGTTGAGGTCCAGTGTAGTGCAGCAAGCTAAGGTAATTATGAGGAGTTGAGGTCCAGTGGTGCAGCAAGCTATGGTAGTTATATGGAGTTGAGGTCCAGTGTAGTGTAACAAGCTAAGGTAATTATGAGGCATTGAGGTCCAGTGTACTGCAGCAAGCTAAGGTAATTATGAGGAGTTGAGGTCCAGTGTAGTGCAGCAAGCTAAGGTAATTATGAGGAGTTGAGGTCCAGTGTAGTGTACCAAGCTAAGGTAATTAGAAGTTGAGGTCCAGTGTAGTGCAGCAAGCTAAGGTAATTAGGAGGAGTTGAGGTCCAGTGTAGTGCAGCAAGTTTAAGTAATGATGAGGAGTTGAGGTCCAGTGTAGTGCAGCAAGTTTAAGTAATGATGAGGAGTTGAGGTCCAGTGTACTGCAGCAAGCTATGGCAATTATGTGGAGTTGAAGTCCAGTGTAGTGCAGCAAGCTTAGGTAATTATGAGGAGTTGAGGTCCAGTGTAGTGCAGCAAGCTACGGTAATTATGAGGAGTTGAGGTCAAGTGTATTGCAGCAAAATAAGGTAATTATGAAGAGTTGAGGTCCAGTGTAGTGCAGCAAGCTATGGAAATTATGTAGAGTTGAAGTCCAGTGTAGTGTAGCAAGCTAAAGTAATTATGAGGCATTGAGGTCCAGTGTAGTGCAGCAAGCTAAGGTAATTATGAGGTGTTGAGGTCCAGTGTAGTGCAGCAAGCTAAGTTAATTATGAGGTGTTGAGGTCCAGTGTAGTGTAGCAAGCTAAGGTAATTATGAGGAGTTGAGATCCCATGTAGTGCAGCAAGCTAAGGTAATTATGAGGCATTGAGGTCCAGTGTAGTGCAGCAAGCTAAGGTAATTATGAGGTGTTGAGGTCCAGTGTAGTGCAGCAAGCTAAGGTAATTATGAGGTGTTGAGGTCCAGTGTAGTGTAGCAAGCTAAGGTAATTATGAGGAGTTGAGATCCCATGTAGTGCAGCAAGCTAAGGCAATTATGAGGCATTGAGGTCCAGTGTACTGCAGCAAGCTAAGGTAATTATGAGGAGTTGAGGTCCAGTGTAGTGCAGCAAGCTAAGGTAATTAGGAGGAGTTGAGGTCCAGTGAAGTGCAGCAAGTTAAAGTAATGATGAGGAGTTGAGGTCCAGTGTAGTGCAGCAAGCTAAGGTCATTATGAGGAGTAGAGGTCCAGTGTAGTGTATTAAGCTAAGGTAATTATGAGGAGTTGAGGTACAGTATAGTGCAGCAAGCTAAGGTAATTATGAGAATTTGAGGTCCAGTGCAGTGCAGCAAGCTAAGGTGATTTTGAGGAGTTGAGGGCCAGTGTAGTGCAGCAAGCTAAGGTAATTATGAGAAGTTGAGGTCCAGTGTCGTGCAGCAAGCTAAGGTAATTATGAGGAGTTGAGGTCCAGTGTAGTGCAGCAAGCTAAGGTAATTATGAGAAGTTGAGGTCCAGTGTAGCGCAGCAAGCTAAGGTAATTATGAAGAGTTGAGGTCAAGTGTAGTGTAGGAAGCTAAGGTAATTATGAAGAGTTGAGGTCCAGTTTAGTGCAGCAAGTTAAGGTAATTACGAAGAGTTGAGGTCCAGTGTAGTGGAGCAAGCTAAGGTAATTATGAGGAATTGAGGTCAAGTGTAGTGCAGCAAGCTAAGGTAATTATGAAGAGTCGAAGTCTAGTGTAGTGCAGCAAGCTAAGGTAATTATGAGGAGTTGAGGTCCAGTGTAGTGCAGCAAGCTAAGGTAATTATGAGGAGTTGAGGTCAAGTGTAGTGCAGAAAAGTAAGGTAATTATGAAGAGTTGATGTCCAGTGTAGTGCAGCAAGCTATGGTAATTATGAAGAGTGTAAGTCCAGTGTAATGCAGGTAGCTAAGGTAATTATGAGGAGTTGAGGTCCAGTGAAGTGCTGCAAACCAAGGTAATTATGAAGATTTGAGGTCCAGTGTAGTGCAGCAAGCAATGGCAATTATGTGGAGTTGAGGTCCAGTGTAGTGCAGCAAGCTAAGGTAATTATGAGGTGTTGAGGTCCAGTGTAGTGCAGCAAGGTAAGGTAATTATGAGGTGTTGAGGTCCAGTGTAGTGTAGCAAGCTAAGGTAATTATGAGGAGTTGAGGTCCAGTGTAGTGCAGCAAGCTAAGGTAATTTTGAGGTGTTGAGTTCCAGTGTAGTGCTGCAAGTTATGGTAATTATGTGGAGTTGAGGTCCAGTGTAGTGCAGCAATTTAAGGTAATTATGAGGAGTTGAGGTCCAGTGTAGTGCAGCAATTTAAGGTAATTATGAGGAGTTGAGGTCCAGTGTAGTACAGCAAGCTAAGGTAATTATGAGGAGTTGAGGTCAAGTGTAGTGCAGCAAGCTAAGGTAATTATGAGGAGTTGAGGTCCAGTGTAGTGCAGCAAGCTATGGTAATTATGAAGAGTTGAAGTCCAGTGTAGTGCAGCAAGCTAAGGTAATTATGAGGAGTTGAGGTCCGGTGAAGTGCAGCAAACTAAGGTAATTATGAAGAGTTAAGGTCCAGTGTAGTGCAGCAAGCTATGGCAATTATGTGGATATGAGGTCCAGTGTAGTATATCAAGCTAAGGTAATTATGAGGCATTGAGGTCCAATGTAGTGCAGCAAGCTAAGGTTATTATGGGGTGTTGAGGTCCAGTGTAGTGCAGCAAACTAAGGTTATTATTAGGAGTTGAGGTCCAGTGTAGTGCAGCAAGCTAAGGTAATTATGAGGAGTTGAGGTCCAGTGTAGTGTACCAAGCTAAGGTAATTATGAGGAGTAGAGGTCCAGTGTAGTGTATTAAGCTAAGGTAATTATGAGGAGTTGAGGTCCAATATAGTGCAGCAAGCTAAGGTAATTATGAGAATTTGAGGTCCAGTGCAGTGCAGCAAGCTATGGTACTAATATCGAGTTGAGGTCCAGTGTAGTGTAACAAGCTAAGGTAATTATGAGGCATTGAGTTCCAGTGTACTGCAGCAAGCTAAGGTAATTATGAGGAGTTGAGGTCCAGTGTAGTGCAGCAAGCTAAGGTAATTGTGAGGAGTTGAGGTCCAGTGTAGTGTACCAAGCTAAGGTAACTAGAATTTGAGGTCCAGTGTAGTGCAGCAAGCTAAGGTAATTAGGAGGAGTTGAGGTCCAGTGTTGTGCAGCAAGTTAAAGTAATGATGAGGAGTTGAGGTCCAGTGTAGTGCAGCAAGCTAAGGTCATTATGAGGAGTAGAGGTCCAGTGTAGTGTATTAAGCTAAGGTAATTATGAGGAGTTGAGGTCCAGTATAGTGCAGCAAGCTAAGGTAATTATGAGAATGTGAGGTCCAGTGCAGTGCAGCAAGCTAAGGTGATTTTGAGGAGTTGAGGGCCAGTGTAGTGCAGCAAGCTAAGGTGATTTTGAGGAGTTGAGGGCCAGTGTAGTGCAGCAAGCTAAGGTAATTATGAGGAGTTGAGGTCAAGTGTAGTGCAGGAAGCTAAGGTAATTATGAAGAGTTGAGGTCCAGTTTAGTGCAGCAAGTTAAGGTAATTATGAAGAGTTGAGGTCCGGTGTAGTGGAGCAAGCTATGGTAATTATGAGGAATTGAGGTCAAGTGTAGTGCAGCAAGCTAAGGTAATTATGAAGAGTTGAGGTCCAGTGTAGTGCAGCAAGCTATGGTAATTATGAAGAGTTGAAGTCCAGTGTAGTGCTGCAAGCTAAGGTAATTATGAGGAGTTGAGGTCCAGTGTAGTGCAGCAAGCTAAGGTAATTATGAGGAGTTGAGGTCAAGTGTAGTGCAGCAAAGAAAGGTAATTATGAAGAGTTGAGGTCCAGTGTAGTGCAGCAAGCTATGGTAATTATGAAGAGTTGAAGTCCAGTGTAATGCAGGTAGCTAAGGTAATAATGAGGAGTTGAGGTCCAGTGAAGTGCAGCAAACTAAGGTAATTATGAAGAGTTCAGGTCCAGTGTAGTGCAGCAAGCTATGGCAATTATGTGGAGTTGAGGTCCAGAGTAGTGTAGCAAGCTAAGGTAATTATGAGGCATTGACGTCCAGTGTAGAGCAGCAAGCTAAGGTAATTATGAGGTGTTGAGGTCCAGTGTAGTACAGCAAGCTAAAGTAATTATGAGGTGTTGAGGTCCAGTGTAGTGTAGCAAGCTAAGGTAATTATGAGGAGTTGAGATCCCATGTAGTGCAGCAAGCTAAGGTAATTATGAGGTGTTGAGTTCCAGTGTAGTGCAGCAAGTTATGGTAATTATGTGGAGTTGAGATCCAGTGTAGTGTTGCAAGCTATTGTAATTATGATGAGTTGAGGTCCAGTGTAGTGCAGCAATTTAAGGTAATTATGAGGAGTTGAGGTCCAGTGTAGTACAGCAAGCTAAGGTAATTATGAGGAGTTGAGGTCAAGTGTAGTGCAGCAAGCTAAGGTAATTATGAAGAGTTGAGGTCCAGTGTAGTGCTGCAAGCTATGGTAATTATGAAGAGTTGAAGTCCAGTGTAGTGCAGCAAGCTAAGGTAATTATGAGGAGTTGAGGTCCAGTGAAGTGCAGCAAACTAAGGTAATTATGAAGAGTTGAGGTAAAGTGTAGTGCAGCAAGCTATGGCAATTATGTGGAGATGAGGTCCAGTGTAGTGTAGCAAGCTAAGGTAATTATGAGGCATTGAGGTCCAATATAGTTCAGCAAGCTAAGGTAATTATGAGGTTATGAGGTCCAGTGTAGTGCAGCAAGCTAAGGTTATTATGGGGTGTTGAAGTCCAGTGTAGTGCAGCAAACTAAGGTAATTATGAGGAGTTGAGGTCCAGTGAAGTGCAGCAAGCTAAGGTAATTATGAGGAGTTGAGGGCCAGTGTAGTGCAGCAAGCTATGGCAATTATGTGGAGTTGAGGTCCAGTGTATTGTAGCAAGCTAAGGTAATTATGAGGCATTGAGGTCCAGTGTAGTGCAGCAAGCTAAGGTAATTATGAGGTGTTGAGGTCCAGTGTAGTGCAGCAAACTAAGGTTATTATGTGGTGTTGAGGTCCAGTGTAGTGCAGCAAACTAAGGTAATTATGAGGAGTTGAGGTCCTGTGTAGTGCAGCAAGCTAAGGTAATTATGAGGAGTTGAGGTCCAGTGTAGTGTACCAAGCTAAGGTAATTAGAAGTTGAGGTAAAGTGTAGTGCAGCAAGCTAAGGTAATTAGGAGGAGTTGATGTCCAGTGTAGTGCAGCAAGCTAAAGTAATGATGAGGAGTTGAGGTCCAGTGTAGTGCAGCAGGCGAGGGTAATTATGAGGAGTAGAGGTCCAGTGTAGTGTATTAAGCTAAGGTAATTATGAGCAGTTGAGGTCCAGTATAATGCAGCAAGCTAAGGTAATTATGAGAATTTGAGGTCCAGTGCAGTGCAGCAAGCTAAGGTGATTTTGAGGAGTTGAGTGCCAGTATAGTGCAGCAAGCTAAGGTAATTATGAGAAGTTGAGGTCCAGTGGAGCAGCAAGCTAATGTAATTATGAAGAGTTAAGGTCCAGTGTAGTGCAGCAAGCTATGGTAGTTATATGGAGTTGAGGTCCAGTGTAGTGTAACAAGCTAAGGTAATTATGAGGCATTGAGGTCCAGTGTACTGCAGCAAGCTAAGGTAACTATGAGGAGTTGAGGTCCAGTGTAGTGCAGCAAGCTAAGGTAATTATCAGGAGTTGAGGTCCAGTGTAGTGTACCAAGCTAAGGTAATTAGAAGTTGAGGTCCAGTGTAGTGCAGCAAGCTAAGGTAATTAGGAGGAGTTGAGGTCCAGTGTAGTGCAGCAAGTTAAAGTATTGATGAGGAGTTGAGGTCCAGTGTAGTGCAACAAGCTAAGGTAATTATGAGGAGTAGAGGTCCAGTGTAGTGTATTAAGCTAAGGTAATTATGAGGAGTTGAGGTCCAGTATAGTGCAGCAAGCTAAGGTAATTATGAGAATTTGAGGTCCAGTGCAGTGCAGCAAGCTAAGGTGATTTTGAGGAGTTGAGCGCCAGTGTAGTGCAGCATGCTAAGGTAATTATGGAAAGTTGAGGTCCAGTGTCGTGCAGCAAGCTAAGGTAATTATGAGGAGTTGAGGTCCAGTGTAGTGCAGCAAGCTAAGGTAATTATGAGAAGTTGAGGTCCAGTGTAGTGCAGCAAGCTAAAGTAATTATGAAGAGTTGAGGTCAAGTGTAGTGCAGGAAGCTAAGGTAATTATGAGGTGTTGAGGTCCAGTGTAGTGAAGCAAGCTAAGGTAATTATGAGGAGTTGAGATCCCATGTAGTGCAGCAAACTAAGGTAATTATGAGGTGTTGAGTTCCAGTGTAGTGCAGCAAGTTATGGTAATTATGTGGAGGTGAGGTCCAGTGTATTGTAGCAAGCTAAGGTAATTATGATGAATTGAGGTCCAGTGTAGTGCAGCAATTTAAGGTAATTATGAGGCTGTTGAGGTCCAGTGTAGTACAGCAAGCTAAGGTAATTATGAGGAGTTGAGGTCCAGTGTATTGCAGCACGCTAAGGTAATTATGAAGAGTTGAGGTCCAGTGTAGTGCAGCAAGCTATGGGAATTATGAAGAGTTGAAGTCCAGTGAAGTGCAGCAAGCTAAGGTAATTATGAGGGGTTGAGGTCAAGTGTAGTGCAGGAAGCTAAAGTAATTATGAAGAGTTGAGGTCAAGTGTAGTGCAGGAAGCTAAGGTAATTATGAAGAGTTGAGGTCCAGTTTAGTGCAGCAAGTTAAGGTAATTATGAAGAGTTGAGGTCCAGTGTAGTGGAGCAAGCTAAGGTAATTATGAGGAATTGAGGTCAAGTGTAGTGCAGCAAGCTAAGGCAATTATGAAGAGTTGAGGTCCAGTGTAGTGCAGCAAGCTATGGTAATTATGAAGAGTTGAAGTCCAGTGTAGTGCAGCAAGCTAAGGTAATTATGAGGATTTGAGGTCCAGTGTAGTGCAGCAAGCTAAGGTAATTATGAGGAGTTGAGGTCAAGTGTAGTGCAGCAAAGTAAGGTAATTATGAAGAGTTGAGGTCCAGTGTAGTGCAGCAAGTTATGTTAATTACGAAGAGTTGAAGTCCAGTGTAGTGGAGCAAGCTAAGGTAATTATGAGGAATTGAGGTCATGTGTAGTGCAGCAAGCTAAGGCAATTATGAAGAGTTGAGGTCCAGTGTAGTGCAGCAAGCTATGGTAATTATGAAGAGTTGAAGTCCAGTGTAGTGCAGCAAGCTAAGGTAATTATGAGGAGTTGAGGTCCAGTGTAGATCAGCAAGCTGAGGTAATTATGAGGCATTGAGGTCCAGTGTAGTGCAGCAAGCTAAGGTAATAATGAGGCGTTGAGGTCCAGTGTAGTGCAGCAAGCTAAGGTAATTATGAGGTGTTGAGGTCCAGTGTAGTGAAGCAAGCTAAGGTAATTATGAGGAGTTGAGATCCCATGTAGTGCAGCAAACTAAGGTAATTATGAGGTGTTGAGTTCCAGTGTAGTGCAGCAAGTTATGGTAATTATGTGGAGGTGAGGTCCAGTGTATTGTAGCAAGCTAAGGTAATTATGAAGAGTTGAGGTCCAGTGTAGTGCAGCAAGCTATGGGAATTATGAAGAGTTGAAGTCCAGTGAAGTGCAGCAAGCTAAGGTAATTATGAGGGGTTGAGACACAGTGAAGTGCAGCAAACTAAGGCAATTACGAAGAGTTGAGGTCCAGTGTAGTGCAGCAAGCTATGGCAATTATGTGGAGATGAGGTCCAGTGTAGTGTAGCAAGCTAAGGTAATTATGAGGAGTTGAGGTCCAGTGTAGTGCAGCAAGCTAAGGTAATTATGAGGAGTTGAGGGCCAGTGTAGTGCAGCAAGCTATGGCAATTATGTGGAGTTGAGGTCCAGTGTATTGTAGCAAGCTAAGGTAATTATGAGGCATTGAGGTCCAGTGTAGTGCAGCAAGCTAAGGTAATTATGAGGTGTTGAGGTCCAGTGTAGTGCAGCAAGCTAAGGTTATTATGGGGTGTTGAGGTCCAGTGTAGTGCAGCAAACTAAGGTAATTATGAGGAGTTGAGGTCCAGTGTAGTGCAGCAAGCTAAGGTAATTATGAGGAGTTGAGGGCCAGTGTAGTGCAGCAAGCTATGGCAATTATGTGGAGTTGAGGTCCAGTGTATTGTAGCAAGCTAAGGTAATTATGAGGCATTGAGGTCCAGTGTAGTGCAGCAAGCTAAGGTAATTATGAGGTGTTGTGGTCCAGTGTAGTGCAGCAAGCTAAGGTTATTATGGGGAGTTGAGGTCCAGTGTAGGGCAGCAAACTAAGGTAATTATGAGGAGTTGAGGTCCAGTGTAGTGCAGCAAGCTAAGGTAATTATGAGGAGTTGAGGTCCAGTGTAGTGTACCAAGCTAAGGTAATTAGAAGTTGAGGTAAAGTGTAGTGCAGCAAGCTAAGGTAGTTAGGAGGAGTTGATGTCCAGTGTAGTGCAGCAAGCTAAAGTAATGATGAGGAGTTGAGGTCCAGTGTAGTGCAGCAAGCTAAGGTAATTATGAGGAGTAGAGGTCTAGTGTAGTGTATTAAGCTAAGTTAATTATGAGGAGTTGAGGTCCAGTATAGTGCAGCAAGCTAAGGTAATTATGAGAATTTGAGGTCCAGTGCAGTGCAGCAAGCTAAGGTGATTTTGAGGAGTTGAGTGCCAGTATAGTGCAGCAAGCTAAGGTAATTATGAGAAGTTGAGGTCCAGTGTCGTGCAGCAAGCTAAGGTAATTATGAGGAGTTGAGGTCGAGTGTAGTGCAGCAAGCTATGGTAGTTATATGGAGTTCAGGGCCAGTGTAGTGTAACAAGCTAAGGTAATTATGAGGCATTGAGGTCCAGTGTACTGCAGCAAGCTAAGGTAATTATGAGAAGTTGAGGTCCAGTGTAGTGCAGCAAGCTAAGGTAATTATGAGGAGTTGAGGTCCAGTGTAGTGTACCAAGCTAAGGTAATTAGAAGTTGAGGTCCAGTGTAGTGCAGCAAGCTAAGGTAATTAGGAGGAGTTGAGGTCCAGTGTAGTGCAGCAAGTTAAAGTAATGATGAGGAGTTGAGGTCCAGTGTAGTGCAGCAAGCTAAGGTAATTATGAGGAGTAGAGGTCCAGTGTATTGTATTAAGCTAAGGTAATTATGAGGAGTTGAGGTCCAGTGTAGTGCAGCAAGCTAAGGTAATTATGAGGAGTTGAGGGCCAGTGTAGTGCAGCAAGCTATGGCAATTATGTGGAGTTGAGGTCCAGTGTATTGTAGCAAGCTAAGGTAATTATGAGGCATTGAGGTCCAGTGTAGTGCAGCAAGCTAAGGTAATTATGAGGTGTTGTGGTCCAGTGTAGTGCAGCAAGCTAAGGTTATTATGGGGTGTTGAGGTCCAGTGTAGTGCAGCAAACTAAGGTAATTATGAGGAGTTGAGGTCCAGTGTAGTGCAGCAAGCTAAGTTAATTATGAGGAGTTGAGGTCCAGTGTAGTGTACCAAGCTAAGGTAATTAGAAGTTGAGGTAAAGTGTAGTGCAGCAAGCTAAGGTAGTTAGGAGGAGTTGATGTCCAGTGTAGTGCAGCAAGCTAAAGTAATGATGAGGAGTTGAGGTCCAGTGTAGTGCAGCAAGCTAAGGTAACTATGAGGAGTAGAGGTCTAGTGTAGTGTATTAAGCTAAGTTAATTATGAGGAGTTGAGGTCCAGTATAGTGCAGCAAGCTAAGGTAATTATGAGAATTTGAGGTCCAGTGCAGTGCAGCAAGCTAAGGTGATTTTGAGGAGTTGAGTGCCAGTATAGTGCAGCAAGCTAAGGTAATTATGAGAAGTTGAGGTCCAGTGTCGTGCAGCAAGCTAAGGTAATTATGAGGAGTTGAGGTCGAGTGTAGTGCAGCAAGCTATGGTAGTTATATGGAGTTCAGGGCCAGTGTAGTGTAACAAGCTAAGGTAATTATGAGGCATTGAGGTCCAGTGTACTGCAGCAAGCTAAGGTAATTATGAGAAGTTGAGGTCCAGTGTAGTGCAGCAAGCTAAGGTAATTATGAGGAGTTGAGGTCCAGTGTAGTGTACCAAGCTAAGGTAATTAGAAGTTGAGGTCCAGTGTAGTGCAGCAAGCTAAGGTAATTATGAGAATTTGAGGTCCAGTGCAATGCAGCAAGCTAAGGTGATTTTGAGGAGTTGAGGGCCAGTGTAGTGTAGCAAGCTAAGGTAATTATGAGAAGTTGAGGTCCAGTGTCGTGCAGCAAGCTAAGGTAATTATGAGGAGCTGAGGTCCAGTGTAGTGCAGCAAGCTAAGGTAATTATGAGAAGTTGAGGTCCAGTGTAGTGCAGCAAGCTATGGTAATTATGAAGAGTTGAGGTCAAGTGTAGTGCAGGAAACTAAGGTAATTATGAAGAGTTGAGGTCCAGTTTAGTGAAGCAAGTTAAGGTAATTATGAAGAGTTGAGGTCCAGTGTAGTGCAGCAAGCTATGGTAATTATGAAGAGTTGAAGTCCAGTGTAGTGCAGCAAGCTAAGGTAATTATGAGGAGTTGAGGTCCAGTGTAGTGCAGCAAGCTAAGGTAATTATGAGGAGTTGAGGTCAAGTGTAGTGCAGCAAAGTAAGGTAATTATGAAGAGGTGAGGTACAGTGTAGTGCAGCAAGTTATGGTAATTATGAAGAGTTGAAGTCCAGTGTAGTGGAGCCAGCTAAGTTAATTATGAGGAATTGAGGTCAAGTGTAGTGCAGCAAGCTAAGGCAATTATGAAGAGTTGAGATCCAGTGTAGTGCAGCAAGCTATGGTAATTATGAAGAGTTGAAGTCCAGTGTAGTGCAGCAAGCTATGGTAATTATGAGGAGTTGAGGTCCAGTGTAGTGCAGCAAGCTAAGGTAATTATGAGGCATTGAGGTCCAGTGTAGTGCAGCAAGCTAAGGTAATTATGAGGTGTTGAGGTCCAGTGTAGTGCAGCAAGCTAAGGTAATTATGAGGTGTTGAGGTCCAGTGTAGTGTAGCAAGCTAAGGTAATTATGAGGAGTTGAGATCCCATGTAGTGCAGCAAGCTAAGGTAATTATGAGGTGTTGAGTTCCAGTGTAGTGTAGCAAGTTATGGTAATTATGTGGAGTTGAGGTCCAGTGTATTGTAGCAAGCTATGGTAATTATGAAGAGTTGAAGTCCAGTGTAGTGCAGCAAGCTAAGGTAATTATGAGGAGTTGAGGTCCAGTGTAGTGCAGCAAGCTAAGGTAATTATAAGGAGTTGAGGTCAAGTGTAGTGCAGCAAAGTAAGGTAATTATGAGAAGTTGAGGTCCAGTGTAGTGCAGCAAGCTATGGTAATTATGAAGAGTTGAGGTCAAGGGTAGTGCAGCAAGTTAAAGTAATGATGAGGAGTTGAGGTCCAGTGTAGTGCAACAAGCTAAGGTAATTATGAGGAGTAGAGGTCCAGTGTAGTGTATTAAGCTAAGGTAATTATGAGGAGTTGAGGTCCAGTATAGTGCAGCAAGCTAAGGTAATTATGAGAATTTGAGGTCCAGTGCAGTGCAGCAAGCTAAGGTGATTTTGAGGAGTTGAGCGCCAGTGTAGTGCAGCATGCTAAGGTAATTATGGAAAGTTGAGGTCCAGTGTCGTGCAGCAAGCTAAGGTAATTATGAGGAGTTGAGGTCCAGTGTAGTGCAGCAAGCTAAGGTAATTATGAGAAGTTGAGGTCCAGTGTAGTGCAGCAAGCTAAAGTAATTATGAAGAGTTGAGGTCAAGTGTAGTGCAGGAAGCTAAGGTAATTATGAGGTGTTGAGGTCCAGTGTAGTGAAGCAAGCTAAGGTAATTATGAGGAGTTGAGATCCCATGTAGTGCAGCAAACTAAGGTAATTATGAGGTGTTGAGTTCCAGTGTAGTGCAGCAAGTTATGGTAATTATGTGGAGGTGAGGTCCAGTGTATTGTAGCAAGCTAAGGTAATTATGATGAATTGAGGTCCAGTGTAGTGCAGCAATTTAAGGTAATTATGAGGCTGTTGAGGTCCAGTGTAGTACAGCAAGCTAAGGTAATTATGAGGAGTTGAGGTCCAGTGTATTGCAGCACGCTAAGGTAATTATGAAGAGTTGAGGTCCAGTGTAGTGCAGCAAGCTATGGGAATTATGAAGAGTTGAAGTCCAGTGAAGTGCAGCAAGCTAAGGTAATTATGAGGGGTTGAGGTCAAGTGTAGTGCAGGAAGCTAAAGTAATTATGAAGAGTTGAGGTCAAGTGTAGTGCAGGAAGCTAAGGTAATTATGAAGAGTTGAGGTCCAGTTTAGTGCAGCAAGTTAAGGTAATTATGAAGAGTTGAGGTCCAGTGTAGTGGAGCAAGCTAAGGTAATTATGAGGAATTGAGGTCAAGTGTAGTGCAGCAAGCTAAGGCAATTATGAAGAGTTGAGGTCCAGTGTAGTGCAGCAAGCTATGGTAATTATGAAGAGTTGAAGTCCAGTGTAGTGCAGCAAGCTAAGGTAATTATGAGGATTTGAGGTCCAGTGTAGTGCAGCAAGCTAAGGTAATTATGAGGAGTTGAGGTCAAGTGTAGTGCAGCAAAGTAAGGTAATTATGAAGAGTTGAGGTCCAGTGTAGTGCAGCAAGTTATGTTAATTACGAAGAGTTGAAGTCCAGTGTAGTGGAGCAAGCTAAGGTAATTATGAGGAATTGAGGTCATGTGTAGTGCAGCAAGCTAAGGCAATTATGAAGAGTTGAGGTCCAGTGTAGTGCAGCAAGCTATGGTAATTATGAAGAGTTGAAGTCCAGTGTAGTGCAGCAAGCTAAGGTAATTATGAGGAGTTGAGGTCCAGTGTAGATCAGCAAGCTGAGGTAATTATGAGGCATTGAGGTCCAGTGTAGTGCAGCAAGCTAAGGTAATAATGAGGCGTTGAGGTCCAGTGTAGTGCAGCAAGCTAAGGTAATTATGAGGTGTTGAGGTCCAGTGTAGTGAAGCAAGCTAAGGTAATTATGAGGAGTTGAGATCCCATGTAGTGCAGCAAACTAAGGTAATTATGAGGTGTTGAGTTCCAGTGTAGTGCAGCAAGTTATGGTAATTATGTGGAGGTGAGGTCCAGTGTATTGTAGCAAGCTAAGGTAATTATGAAGAGTTGAGGTCCAGTGTAGTGCAGCAAGCTATGGGAATTATGAAGAGTTGAAGTCCAGTGAAGTGCAGCAAGCTAAGGTAATTATGAGGGGTTGAGACACAGTGAAGTGCAGCAAACTAAGGCAATTACGAAGAGTTGAGGTCCAGTGTAGTGCAGCAAGCTATGGCAATTATGTGGAGATGAGGTCCAGTGTAGTGTAGCAAGCTAAGGTAATTATGAGGCATTGAGGTCCAATGTAGTGCAGCAAGCAAAAGTAATTATGAGGTGTTGAGGTCCAGTGTAGTGCAGCAAGCCAAGGTTATTATGGGGTGTTGAGGTCCAGTGTAGTGCAGCAAACTAAGGTAATTATGAGGAGTTGAGGTCCAGTGTAGTGCAGCAAGCTAAGGTAATTATGAGGAGTTGAGGGCCAGTGTAGTGCAGCAAGCTATGGCAATTATGTGGAGTTGAGGTCCAGTGTATTGTAGCAAGCTAAGGTAATTATGAGGCATTGAGGTCCAGTGTAGTGCAGCAAGCTAAGGTAATTATGAGGTGTTGTGGTCCAGTGTAGTGCAGCAAGCTAAGGTTATTATGGGGAGTTGAGGTCCAGTGTAGGGCAGCAAACTAAGGTAATTATGAGGAGTTGAGGTCCAGTGTAGTGCAGCAAGCTAAGGTAATTATGAGGAGTTGAGGTCCAGTGTAGTGTACCAAGCTAAGGTAATTAGAAGTTGAGGTAAAGTGTAGTGCAGCAAGCTAAGGTAGTTAGGAGGAGTTGATGTCCAGTGTAGTGCAGCAAGCTAAAGTAATGATGAGGAGTTGAGGTCCAGTGTAGTGCAGCAAGCTAAGGTAATTATGAGGAGTAGAGGTCTAGTGTAGTGTATTAAGCTAAGTTAATTATGAGGAGTTGAGGTCCAGTATAGTGCAGCAAGCTAAGGTAATTATGAGAATTTGAGGTCCAGTGCAGTGCAGCAAGCTAAGGTAATTTTGAGGAGTTGAGTGCCAGTATAGTGCAGCAAGCTAAGGTAATTATGAGAAGTTGAGGTCCAGTGTCGTGCAGCAAGCTAAGGTAATTATGAGGAGTTGAGGTCGAGTGTAGTGCAGCAAGCTATGGTAGTTATATGGAGTTCAGGGCCAGTGTAGTGTAACAAGCTAAGGTAATTATGAGGCATTGAGGTCCAGTGTACTGCAGCAAGCTAAGGTAATTATGAGAAGTTGAGGTCCAGTGTAGTGCAGCAAGCTAAGGTAATTATGAGGAGTTGAGGTCCAGTGTAGTGTACCAAGCTAAGGTAATTAGAAGTTGAGGTCCAGTGTAGTGCAGCAAGCTAAGGTAATTAGGAGGAGTTGAGGTCCAGTGTAGTGCAGCAAGTTAAAGTAATGATGAGGAGTTGAGGTCCAGTGTAGTGCAGCAAGCTAAGGTAATTATGAGGAGTAGAGGTCCAGTGTATTGTATTAAGCTAAGGTAATTATGAGGAGTTGAGGTCCAGTGTAGTGCAGCAAGCTAAGGTAATTATGAGGAGTTGAGGGCCAGTGTAGTGCAGCAAGCTATGGCAATTATGTGGAGTTGAGGTCCAGTGTATTGTAGCAAGCTAAGGTAATTATGAGGCATTGAGGTCCAGTGTAGTGCAGCAAGCTAAGGTAATTATGAGGTGTTGTGGTCCAGTGTAGTGCAGCAAGCTAAGGTTATTATGGGGTGTTGAGGTCCAGTGTAGTGCAGCAAACTAAGGTAATTATGAGGAGTTGAGGTCCAGTGTAGTGCAGCAAGCTAAGGTAATTATGAGGAGTTGAGGTCCAGTGTAGTGTACCAAGCTAAGGTAATTAGAAGTTGAGGTAAAGTGTAGTGCAGCAAGCTAAGGTAGTTAGGAGGAGTTGATGTCCAGTGTAGTGCAGCAAGCTAAAGTAATGATGAGGAGTTGAGGTCCAGTGTAGTGCAGCAAGCTAAGGTAATTATGAGGAGTAGAGGTCTAGTGTAGTGTATTAAGCTAAGTTAATTATGAGGAGTTGAGGTCCAGTATAGTGCAGCAAGCTAAGGTAATTATGAGAATTTGAGGTCCAGTGCAGTGCAGCAAGCTAAGGTGATTTTGAGGAGTTGAGTGCCAGTATAGTGCAGCAAGCTAAGGTAATTATGAGAAGTTGAGGTCCAGTGTCGTGCAGCAAGCTAAGGTAATTATGAGGAGTTGAGGTCGAGTGTAGTGCAGCAAGCTATGGTAGTTATATGGAGTTCAGGGCCAGTGTAGTGTAACAAGCTAAGGTAATTATGAGGCATTGAGGTCCAGTGTACTGCAGCAAGCTAAGGTAATTATGAGAAGTTGAGGTCCAGTGTAGTGCAGCAAGCTAAGGTAATTATGAGGAGTTGAGGTCCAGTGTAGTGTACCAAGCTAAGGTAATTAGAAGTTGAGGTCCAGTGTAGTGCAGCAAGCTAAGGTAATTATGAGAATTTGAGGTCCAGTGCAATGCAGCAAGCTAAGGTGATTTTGAGGAGTTGAGGGCCAGTGTAGTGTAGCAAGCTAAGGTAATTATGAGAAGTTGAGGTCCAGTGTCGTGCAGCAAGCTAAGGTAATTATGAGGAGTTGAGGTCCAGTGTAGTGCAGCAAGCTAAGGTAATTATGAGAAGTTGAGGTCCAGTGTAGTGCAGCAAGCTATGGTAATTATGAAGAGTTGAGGTCAAGTGTAGTGCAGGAAACTAAGGTAATTATGAAGAGTTGAGGTCCAGTTTAGTGAAGCAAGTTAAGGTAATTATGAAGAGTTGAGGTCCAGTGTAGTGCAGCAAGCTATGGTAATTATGAAGAGTTGAAGTCCAGTGTAGTGCAGCAAGCTAAGGTAATTATGAGGAGTTGAGGTCCAGTGTAGTGCAGCAAGCTAAGGTAATTATGAGGAGTTGAGGTCAAGTGTAGTGCAGCAAAGTAAGGTAATTATGAAGAGGTGAGGTACAGTGTAGTGCAGCAAGTTATGGTAATTATGAAGAGTTGAAGTCCAGTGTAGTGGAGCCAGCTAAGTTAATTATGAGGAATTGAGGTCAAGTGTAGTGCAGCAAGCTAAGGCAATTATGAAGAGTTGAGATCCAGTGTAGTGCAGCAAGCTATGGTAATTATGAAGAGTTGAAGTCCAGTGTAGTGCAGCAAGCTATGGTAATTATGAGGAGTTGAGGTCCAGTGTAGTGCAGCAAGCTAAGGTAATTATGAGGCATTGAGGTCCAGTGTAGTGCAGCAAGCTAAGGTAATTATGAGGTGTTGAGGTCCAGTGTAGTGCAGCAAGCTAAGGTAATTATGAGGTGTTGAGGTCCAGTGTAGTGTAGCAAGCTAAGGTAATTATGAGGAGTTGAGATCCCATGTAGTGCAGCAAGCTAAGGTAATTATGAGGTGTTGAGTTCCAGTGTAGTGTAGCAAGTTATGGTAATTATGTGGAGTTGAGGTCCAGTGTATTGTAGCAAGCTATGGTAATTATGAAGAGTTGAAGTCCAGTGTAGTGCAGCAAGCTAAGGTAATTATGAGGAGTTGAGGTCCAGTGTAGTGCAGCAAGCTAAGGTAATTATAAGGAGTTGAGGTCAAGTGTAGTGCAGCAAAGTAAGGTAATTATGAAGAGTTGAGGTACAGTGTAGTGCAGCAAGCTATGGTAATTATGAGGAGTTGAGGTCCAGTGTAGTGGAGCCAGCTAAGGTAATTATGAGGAATTGAAGTCAAGTGTAGTGCAGCAAGCTAAGGCAATTATGAAGAGTTGAGGTCCAGTGTAGTGCAGCAAGCTATGGTAATTATGAGGAGTTGAGGTCCAGTGTAGTGCAGCAAGCTAAGGTAATTATGATGTCGGAAAATCCGACACCATTTAATAATCATACAGATAATAGCTGTATTGTATAAACAAGTTACCCATAGAAAACGTAACTTGTAGTGGAATTACCGTCTAAAGAAAACGGGATATCATCACCACATACCATTATAATTCACCAGCTATTCTGCTGGGAATTATTCTTAAATACATTAGTCTTTGGACTTTACCATCATAAAAACATCTTATATAAATTAACTTAATTATCAATATTAAAGTAGAGTAAATGTGACCCTTCTATCACGTTCTGAAATCTGGACAATGTAAGCCAGGCGTCAGAGTGGGGAAGGAGGGCAGCCATTGTTGTGTCACCTCCGAGACGTGTGGAGCAAATTCGGCTCCTATCATTCTGGACAATGTCGGCCAGTAACGTCAATAGTATGGAGTGTTAAACAGCCATTGTTTATAACGAGACCAGAGGCTCACACGGGAGCAAATTCGGCTCCTGTTAATTTTACTTGGACGTAGTGTTATGGAAACCAAAGGTACCATCTCCAACACGATGTCTACAATTCAAGTTAAGTGTTCTTTCCGAAACCCGTTTATCATTCATTTATGGCCATTAATGTCAGGATATAGGGTGACCCGGTTAGATCACGTGGAAGCCTCAAACTAAAGGTAATTAAGCCAGGTCTTCATGTTCCATGTACAGTTTTCTCTGAAATACTTGTCATATATAGGATTCTGGCTTCACAGCTAGCGCACTTTTGACAGGTCAAGACGAGGAAGCAAGATTTGTGCACCAGTTACTGGGTGATATGGAAGCTACCTCAAAGAGGATAATTTGGTGTCTACACCCTAGTTATACCTGGTGGACTAGCCTGCTGTACTATAAGATAAGGAACCTCTTCAATGTATGTAGTTAATTCTGTAGTTTGATTGACTGCATATATATTAATTTAATAACCCCCCCTAATGTGTAGAGGATCGATTTGTGAGATTATGAGATTATTGCAGAAATACAGTCCACTTATCATTATACAAATTGCTATCGAAGTATATAAATTAACGTAAATATAAATTCATATAAATTAAATAAATATAAATCTCACAGGTCGGTTCCCACATTATTTGGTCCTTCGAAACTGGATTATTTGGTCATCTTCGAACCGGATGACGGATTATTTGATCCTTTGAACCCACATTTGGTCATCTTAGTACCGGATGAACCAGTTAACCAGTGGATTCATTAAATATACTAGTGCAGTGTTATTTAAACAAAGCCAGCAGTCAAGACGGCAGCGTAGCCTCGAGGGAGCTCAGGAGCCTCCCTCAGCCCAGTTCAGCTTAGTCAGTGGTTTCATGCACACCCACAGATATTTGGTGGCGTGTTATTTCGTGAAATGACAGCGCTAATATAGAAGCCAGCCAAATTAGTGACTGTGTCTTCACGAGATTGTTCACGGATTTCGTGGTGTTACATTTCGCGAGAGATTATCTACGAATTTTGTGGAGTTTATTTCGCGAGGTCAATAATAATATTTAATACTTCTAGATAGTATTAGAAGTTTCATAGAGGCTAATTAAGAGGCTATTATCAATAATTGTGTATATTATTTCTCCAAAATAG
The DNA here is from genome assembly GCF_040958095.1 of Procambarus clarkii. Taxonomy (NCBI): domain Eukaryota; kingdom Metazoa; phylum Arthropoda; class Malacostraca; order Decapoda; family Cambaridae; genus Procambarus; species Procambarus clarkii. The sequence goes on from NC_091155.1 coordinate 55,299,668, forward strand.
AGAATTATTTAATATATATTGCACTAGTGATCACAGTATAATATTTACTAATTGCCAACCCACAACAGGGTAGGATACTGACTAGTTGAACTATTATTGTTCATCCTAGTCCCATTATTACTATAGTCAGTTGTACTATATTGAACAACCTAACACCATTAATGAATGGTCCAGACCCTATTTTGGGTGTAATTTTTATCAACTCGAATTGAGTTGTATATATAATAATTTACTTATGATCATTACACCTTTGAGTGATTAATTAGTGTCTCTACCATCCTAGGGTGATATAGAAGAGCTAACCTAAAGGTACTTCCAGTGACACTGGTTTATCACTCAAATCATTAGTGTGTATGATTGTATATATATAATGTGTATTAATTTTAAGTGCTAACCTCTAGTAGAGGTAGGATTATTGCCTAGTGATTGCAGAATTTACCCTAGGCTATCATTAGAGTTTGTTCAGTATTATGAGCAGCCCAAGTACAAGTCCCACAAGGCTTCACCAACTAGCCAGTATGGATAATGCAGGGAGAATGAAAAGAACCCTTGCAGGTCTTAAAGGCCACTTAACAAGACAGATCAAGAAATGTGAAGATTTGTCACAACAATCAACAGTTGATTATGCTGACCTGGAAAGCTATTATCAAGCAGCTGCAGGTAAATTTGAGCAAATCAAATGTCAAATAGCAACATATGTGGCTGAACTTGCCAACACCAATTTATCAGAAACAGAAATAGACGACATTATGGTTGATCTTGCGAATTATGAAGATCACACTCAGGCCACGTTACAGCCTTATGTCAAATTAATTGCCCAGAACAAGGCAGCAACAACAACAACAGTTGCATCTAATACGAGTCAAGCAGAAGCTCGACTCCCTCCAATTAATTTACCCACTTTCTCAGGAAAAGATGAGGAAGATTGGGATGAATTTTGGAACAAATTCGTTGACCTTGTAGACTCAAAACAATCTTTACCAAAGAGTAGTAAATTCTCTTATTTGCAAGGCCAATTATCAGGTGAGGCTAAAACAGTAGTATCCCATCTGAGATTAACTAATGACGGCTATGATCTGGCAGTAAAACTCCTCAAGGATAATTATGCTGATCCAGAAGTAAGAACATCACATTTAGTTCATGAGCTGTTGCATTTACCCCCACCGGAGGCTTCAGCTGATTCACTCCAAGTCTTCAAGCTGGAGGTAGAATCATTGATGAATGCCCTCAGCCTGACAGCAGATACAAACGGGGCTGAGTGGGTCTTGAAAATAATTGTCCAGGAGAAAATACCTAGGGACATATTGAGACAAATGAGTGCTCATTACAATAAAAGTATCTTATCCATGAATGAAATATCTGAAGGTTTAAAGTCAGTAGTTCATCAATTACGAACACATGACAAATTAAAACCACCAAGTAAACCCTCAGAAACCAATAATAGTAAACCACAGAGTACCAAAGGTACTCCAAATCAATCTAGACAATATAATTCAACACCAAAGTGGAACAGTAGCAGTGTGGGCGTATATGCAGTGGGACCCTCCAAGCCTATAGTTGCTGTGTCACCCAAGAACGTGACACCAAAGGGTACTGGAAGCTATGGAACATGTTTGTTCTGCAATGAGAAACATTCAATGTACCACTGCTCTAATTATCCTGATAGTGACGCCCGTGTTGAGCGACTCAAAGATTTGCAACATTGCACGAGGTGCCTCAGGAAACATAACATCAAGGACTGTGATACCCAATTACACACCTGTAATAGGTGTAACAAAGGTCAACACCATGCAGCATTGTGCAGAGACACCAAAACAACGTCTCCAAACCCCAAGGTGGAAGATAGCATTCCCACCACAGTACAGTACTGCAAGGTGCAACAAACAAAGAGTGTCCAATCGGCAAAGTCTAAAGGTAATACGACTTTGCCTACTGCCCAAATTACCATCCTGAATAAGAGGGCCAAGGTCCATACCCGTGGGTTGTTTGACCAAGGATCCCAAAGAACATACATCACTAAAGGGTTGGCAGATGAATTACAATTAAGGCCTGTAGCCCAGATGTCATTCAACATCTCAGGGTTTGTAACAGATGCAGGACCTCAAGTCTACCAGGTGGTACAACCATCAGTACGCTTAGGCAGGTACGTCTGTCGAGTACAAGCCATTGTGGTGGACAAAATACCAGTAGACCTACAAGTTCAAGGTCTGCGAGCAACAGCCAAATTCCTGAGAAATAGAGGAATAAAATTGGCAGATAATATTAAGTCTGATCACCTCTACGACTTCGGTCTCCTTGTAGGGACAGACTATTGCCATCGATTCATTGGTAGCCCTACTAAATATCAGGGTATAACCATGTTAAACTCTGCAGGAGGTAAATTACTCTCAGGCCCAGTATCAAGCCTGAGGAGACCTATGCCTGCAGATAAACAATACCAGTAGAAATCTAAATTTGTCAGCTGATTATATTTCTCCAGTAGCATTATACTAAGGAGATTACAGCACACTATACCAACAGAAGTTGATGTTAGTATCATCATTTAAAGCTGAAGATGAGTTCATGAGGCCTCAGTGGCAAATCAGTGAACAGTAGCCTAAAACAGCTACAAGTCACTGCGACCAATGTCACTGAACCCACTGCAGTCTCAGAACCATACTTTACTTTAATGATGAGCTATTCAATCTTCTGAATCAATTAACTAAATTAAAACCCCAATAAATCTGATGACTGATTTGATACATTTATTATTTAATCAAGATGTATTCCATGGGCCTCAGTGTTTATATATCAGTGACCAGTTACCTGAAGAAACTTCAAGTTATATCTAATGTCACTGATCTCACTGCAGTCCCTGAATCATACTTGACTGTAGTACTTGATCACATCCAGTCTTCTGGGTTAAATAATATGTAATAAGGCTTGAATATTAGCCTTTCAAGAGTTGACAGGGAAATGAAATCGCATTAGACTTCTAACCCCTACAACTCTAGTACGGGACATCCGTCCTGTACGAACAGACACACAAATGTGTGATTACTAACTACTAACATCAAATTAATCTAATAATTCGAAGGAGGAGTATCGGTGTTCGTCTGTTCTAAACAGGACTTCGACCCGTGAGCAGCCCCCTGGGGAATTATGTCGGAAAATCCGACACCATTTAATAATCATACAGATAATAGCTGTATTGTATAAACAAGTTACCCATAGAAAACGTAACTTGTAGTGGAATTACCGTCTAAAGAAAACGGGATATCATCACCACATACCATTATAATTCACCAGCTATTCTGCTGGGAATTATTCTTAAATACATTAGTCTTTGGACTTTACCATCATAAAAACATCTTATATAAATTAACTTAATTATCAATATTAAAGTAGAGTAAATGTGACCCTTCTATCACGTTCTGAAATCTGGACAATGTAAGCCAGGCGTCAGAGTGGGGAAGGAGGGCAGCCATTGTTGTGTCACCTCCGAGACGTGTGGAGCAAATTCGGCTCCTATCATTCTGGACAATGTCGGCCAGTAACGTCAATAGTATGGAGTGTTAAACAGCCATTGTTTATAACGAGACCAGAGGCTCACACGGGAGCAAATTCGGCTCCTGTTAATTTTACTTGGACGTAGTGTTATGGAAACCAAAGGTACCATCTCCAACACGATGTTTACAATTCAAGTTAAGTGTTCTTTCCGAAACCCGTTTATCATTCATTTATGGCCATTAATGTCGGGATATAGGGTGCCCGGTTAGATCACGTGGAAGCCTCAAACTAAAGGTAATTAAGCCAGGTCTTCATGTTCCATGAACAGTTTTCTCTGAAATACTTGTCATATATAGGATTCTGGCTTCACAGCTAGCGCACTTTTGACAGGTCAAGACGAGGAAGCAAGATTTGTGCACCAGTTACTGGGTGATATGGAAGCTACCTCAAAGAGGATAATTTGGTGTCTACACCCTAGTTATACCTGGTGGACTAGCCTGCTGTACTATAAGATAAGGAACCTCTTCAATGTATGTAGTTAATTCTGTAGTTTGATTGGCTGCATATATATTAATTTAATAACCCCCCCTAATGTGTAGAGGATCGATTTGTGAGATTATGAGATTATTGCAGAAATACAGTCCACTTATCATTATACAAATTGCTATCGAAGTATATAAATTAACGTAAATATAAATTCATATAAATTAAATAAATATAAATCTCACAGGTCGGTTCCCACATATGAGGCATTGAGGTCCAGTGTAGTGCAGCAAGCTAAGGTAATTATGAGGTGTTGAGGTCCAGTGTAGTGCAGCAAGCTAAGGTAATTATGAGGTGTTGAGGTCCAGTGTAGTGTAGCAAGCTAAGGTAATTATGAGGAGTTGAGATCCCATGTAGTGCAGCAAGCTAAGGTAATTATGAGGTGTTGAGTTCCAGTGTAGTGCAGCAAGTTATGGTAATTATGTGGAGTTGAGGTCCAGTGTATTGTAGCAAGCAAAGGTAATTATAATGAATTGAGGTCCAGTGTAGTGCAGCAATTTAAGGTAATTATGAGGCTGTTGAGGTCCAGTGTAGTACAGCAAGCTAAGGTAATTATGAGGAGTTGAGGTCCAGTGTAGTACAGCAAGCTAAGGTAATTATGAGGAGTTGAGGTCCGGTGAAGTGCAGCAAGCTAAGGTAATTATGAGGAGTTGAGGTCCAGTGTAGTACAGCAAGCTAAGGTAATTATGAGGAGTTGAGGTCCGGTGAAGTGCAGCAAACTAAGGTAATTATGAAGAGTTGAGGTCCAGTGTAGTGCAGCAAGCTATGGCAATTATGTGGATATGAGGTCCAGTGTAGTATAGCAAGCTAAGGTAATTATGAGGCATTGAGGTCCAATGTAGTGCAGCAAGCTAAGGTAATTATGAGGTGTTGAGGTCCAGTGTAGTGCAGCAAGCTAAGGTTATTATGGGGTGTTGAGGTCCATTGTAGTGCAGCAAACTAAGGTAATTATGAGGAGTTGAGGTCCAGTGTAGTGCAGCAAGCTAAGGTAATTATGAGGAGTTGAGGGCCAGTGTAGTGCAGCAAGCTATGGCAATTATGTGGAGTTGAGGTCCAATGTATTGTAGCGAGCTAATGTAATTATGAGGCATTGAGGTCCAGTGAAGTGCAACAAGCTAAGGTTATTATGGGGTGTTGAGGTCCAGTGTAGTGCAGCAAGCTAAGGTAATTATGAGGAGTTGAGGTCCAGTGTAGTGCAGCAAGCTAAGGTAATTATGAGGAGTTGAGGTCCAGTGTAGTGTACCAAGCTAAGGTAATTATGAGGAGTAGAGGTCCAGTGTAGTGTATTAAGCTAAGGTAATTATGAGGAGTTGAGGTCCAGTATAGTGCAGCAAGCTAAGGTAATTATGAGAATTTGAGGTCCAGTGCAGTGCAGCAAGCTATGGTACTAATATCGAGTTGAGGTCCAGTTTAGTGTAACAAGCTAAGGTAATTATGAGGCATTGAGGTCCAGTCTACTGCAGCAAGCTAAGGTAATTATGAGGAGTTGAGGTCCAGTGTAGTGCAGCAAGCTAAGGTAATTGTGAGGAGTTGAGGTCCAGTGTAGGGTAGCAAGCTAAGGTAATTAGAAGTTGAGGTCCAGTGCAGCGCAGCAAGCTAAGGTAATTAGGAGGAGTTGAGGTCCAGTGTTGTGCAGCAAGTTAAAGAAATGATGAGGAGTTGAGGTCCAGTGTAGTGCAGCAAGCTAAGGTCATTATGAGGAGTAGAGGTCCAGTGTAGTGTATTAAGCAAAGGTAATTATGAGGAGTTGAAGTCCAGTATAGTGCAGCAAGCTAAGGTAATTATGAGAATGTGAGGTCCAGTGCAGTGCAGCAAGCTAAGGTGATTTTGAGGAGTTGAGGGCCTGTGTAGTGCAGCAAGCTAAGGTAATTATGAGAAGTTGAGGTCCAGTGTCGTGCAGCAAGCTAAGGTAATTATGAGGAGTTGAGGTCAAGTGTAGTGCAGGAAGCTAAGGTAATTATGAAGAGTTGAGGTCCAGTTTAGTGCAGCAAGTTAAGGTAATTATGAAGAGTTGAGGTCCAGTGTAGTGGAGCAAGCTAAGGTAATTATGAGGAATTGAGGTCAAGTGTAGTGCAGCAAGCTAATGTAATTATGAAGAGTTGAGGTCCAGTGTAGTGCAGCAAGCTATGGTAATTATGAAGAGTTGAAGTCCAGTGTAGTGCTGCAAGCTAAGGTAATTATGAGGAGTTGAGGTCAAGTGTAGTGCAGCAAAGTAAGGTAATTATGAAGAGTTGAGGTCCAGTGTAGTGCAGCAAGCTATGGTAATTATGAAGAGTTGAAGTCCAGTGTAATGCAGATAGCTAAGGTAATAATGAGGAGTTGAGGTCCAGTGAAGTGCAGCAAACTAAGGTAATTATGAAGAGTTCAGGTCCAGTGTAGTGCAGCAAGCTATGGCAATTATGTGGAGTTGAGGTCCAGTGTAGTTTAGCAAGCTAAGGTAATTATGAGGCATTGACGTCCAGTGTAGAGCAGCAAGCTAAGCTAATTATGAGGTGTTGAGGTCCAGTGTAGTACAGCAAGCTAAAGTAATTATGAGGTGTTGAGGTCCAGTGTAGTGTAGCAAGCTAAGGTAATTATGAGGAGTTGAGATCCCATGTAGTGCAGCAAGCTAAGGTAATTATGAATTGTTGAGTTCCAGTGTAGTGCAGCAAGTTATGGTAATTATGTGGAGTTGAGATCCAGTGTAGTGTTGCAAGCTAATGTAATTATGATGAGTTGAGGTCCAGTGTTGTGCAGCAATTTAAGGTAATTATGAGGAGTTGAGGTCCAGTGTAGTACAGCAAGCTAAGGTAATTATGAGGAGTTGAGGTCAAGTGTAGTGCAGCAAGCTAAGGTAATTATGAAGAGTTGAGGTCCAGTGTAGTGCTGCAAGCTATGGTAATTATGAAGAGTTGAGGTCCAGTGTAGTGCAGCAAGCTATGGCAATTATGTGGAGATGAGGTCCAGTTTAGTTTAGCAAGCTAAGGTAATTATGAGGCATTGAGGTCCAATGTAGTGCAGCAAGCTAAGGTAATTATGAGGTGATGAGGTCCAGTGTAGTGCAGCAAGCTAAGGTTATTATGGGGTGTTGAGGTCCAGTGTAGTGCAGCAAACTAAGGTTATTATGAGGAGTTGAGGTCCAGTGTAGTGCAGCAAGCTAAGGTAATTATGAGGAGTTGAGGGCCAGTGTAGTGCAGCAAGCTATGGCAATTATGTGGAGTTGAGGTCCAGTGTATTGTAGCAAGCTAAGGTAATTATGAGGCATTGAGGTCCAGTGTAGTGCAGCAAGCTAAGGTAATTATGAGGTGTTGAGGTCCAGTGTAGTGCAGCAAACTAAGGTTATTATGTGGTGTTGAGGTCCAGTGTTGTGCAGCAAACTAAGGTAATTATGATTAGTTGAGGTCCAGTGGAGTGCAGCAAGCTAAGGTAATTATGAGGAGTTGAGGTCCAGTGTAGTGTACCAAGCTAAGGTAATTAGAAGTTGAGGTAAAGTGTAGTGCAGCAAGCTAAGGTAATTAGGAGGAGTTGATGTCCAGTGTAGTGCAGCAAGCTAAAGTAATGATGAGGAGTTGAGGTCCAGTGTAGTGCAGCAGGCGAGGGTAATTATGAGGAGTAGAGGTCCAGTGTAGTGTATTAAGCTAAGGTAATTATGAGCAGCTGAGGTCCAGTATAATGCAGCAAGCTAAGGTAATTATGAGAATTTGAGGTTCAGTGCAGTGCAGCAAGCTAAGGTGATTTTGAGGAGTTGAGTGCCAGTATAGTGCAGCAAGCTAAGGTAATTATGAGAAGTTGAGGTCCAGTGTCGTGCAGCAAGCTAAGGTAATTATGAGGAGTTGAGGTCCAGTGTAGTGCAGCAAGCAAAGGTAATTATGAGAAGTTGAGGTCCAGTGTAGTGCAGCAAGCAAAGGTAATTATGAGGCATTGAGGTCCAATGTAGTGTACCAAGCTAAGGTAATTAGAAGTTGAGGTAAAGTGTAGTGCAGCAAGCTAAGGTAATTAGGAGGAGTTGATGTTCAGTGTAGTGCAGCAAGCTAAAGTAATGATGAGGAGTTGAGGTCCAGTGTAGTGCAGCAAGCTAAGGTAATTATGAGGAGTAGAGGTCTAGTGTAGTGTATTAAGCTAAGGTAATTAAGAGGAGTTGAGGTCCAGTATAGTGCAGCAAGCTAAGGTAATTATGAGAATTTGAGGTCCAGTGCAGTGCAGCAAGCAAAGGTGATTTTGAGGAGTTGAGTGCCAGTATAGTGCAGCAAGCTAAGGTAATTATGAGAAGTTGAGATCCAGTGTCGTGCAGCAAGCTAAGGTAATTATGAGGAGTTGAGGTCCAGTGTAGTGCAGCAAGCTAAGGTAATTATGAGGAGTTGAGGGCCAGTGTAGTGCAGCAAGCTATGGCAATTATGTGGAGTTGAGGTCCAGTGTATTGTAGCCAGCTAAGGTAATTATGAGGCATTGAGGTCCAGTGTAGTGCAGCAAGATAAGGTAATTATGAGGTGTTGAGGTCCAGTGTAGTGCAGCAAACTAAGGTTATTATGTGGTGTTGAGGTCCAGTGTAGTGCAGCAAACTAAGGTAATTATGAGGAGTTGAGGTCCAGTGTAGTGCAGCAAGCTAAGGTAATTATGAGGAGTTGAGGTCCAGTGTAGTGTACCAAGCTAAGGTAATTAGAAGTTGAGGTAAAGTGTAGTGCAGCAAGCTAAGGTAATTAGGACGAGTTGATGTGCAGTGTAGTGCAGCATGCTAAAGTAATGATGAGGAGATGAGGTCCAGTGTAGTGCAGCAGGCGCGGGAAATTATGAGGAGTAGAGGTCCAGTGTAGTGTATTAAGCTAAGGTAATTATGAGCAGTTGAGGTCCAGTATAATGCAGCAAGCTAAGGTAATTATGAGAATTTGAGGTCCAGTGCAGTGCAGCAAACTAAGGTGATTTTGAGGAGTTGAGGGCCAGTGTAGTGCAGCAAGCTAAGGTAATTATGGAAAGTTGAGGTCCAGTGTCGTGCAGCAAGCTAAGGTAATTATGAGGAGTTGAGGTCCAGTGTAGTGCAGCAAGCTAAGGTAATTATGAGAAGTTGAGGTCCAGTGTAGTGCAGCAAGCTAAAGTAATTATGAAGAGTTGAGGTCAAGTGTAGTGCAGGAAGCTAAGGTAATTATGAAGAGTTGAGGTCCAGTTTAGTGCAGCAAGTTAAGGTAATTATGAAGAGTTGAGGTCCAGTGTAGTGGAGCAAGCTAAGGTAATTATGAGGAATTGAGGTCAAGTGTAGTGCAACAAGCTAAGGCAATTATGAAGAGTTGAGGTCCAGTGTAGTGCAGCAAGCTATGGTAATTATGAAGAGTTGAAGTCCAGTGAAGTGCAGCAAGCTATGGTAATTATGAGGAGTTGAGGTCCAGTGTAGTGCAGCAAGCTAAGGTAATTATGAGGAGTTGAGGTCAAGTGTAGTGCAGCAAAGTAAGGTAATTATGAAGAGTTGAGGTCCAGTGTAGTGCATCAAGCTATGGTAATTATGAAGAGTTGAAGTCCAGTGTAGTGGAGCAAGCTAAGGTAATTATGAGGAATTGAGGTCATGTGTAGTGCAGCAAGCTAAGGCAATTATGAAGAGTTGAGGTCCAGTGTAGTGCAGCAAGCTATAGTAATTATGAAGAGTTGAAGTCCAGTGTAGTGCAGCAAGCTAAGGTAATTATGAGGAGTTGAGGTCCAGTGTAGATCAGCAAGCTTAGGTAATTATGAGGCATTGAGGTCCAGTGTAGTGCAGCAAGCTAAGGTAATTATGAGGTGTTGAGGTCCAGTGTAGTGCAGCAAGCTAAGGTAATTATGAGGTGTTGAGGTCCAGTGTAGCAAGCTAAGGTAATTATGAGGAGTAGAGATCCAATGTAGTGCAGCAAGCTAAGGTAATTATGAGGTGTTGAGTTCCAGTGTAGTGCAGCAAGTTATGGTAATTATGTGGAGTTGAGGTCCAGTGTATTGTAGCAAGCTAAGGTAATTATGATGAATTGAGGTCCAGTGTAGTGCAGCAATTTAAGGTAATTATGAGGCTGTTGAGGTCCAGTGTAGTACAGCAAGCTAAGGTAATTATGAGGAGTTGAGGTCAAGTGTATTGCAGCACGCTAAGGTAATTATGAAGAGTTGAGGTCCAGTGTAGTGCAGCAAGCTATGGGAATTATGAAGAGTTGAAGTCCGGTGAAGTGCAGCAAGCTAAGGTAATTATGAGGAGTTGAGGTCCAGTGAAGTGCAGCAAACTAAGGTAATTATGAAGAGTTGAGGTCCAGTGTAGTGCAGCAAGCTATGGCAATTATGTGGAGATGAGGTCCAGTGTAGTGTAGCAAGCTAAGGTAATTATGAGGCATTGAGGTCCAATGTAGTGCAGCAAGCTAAGGTAATTATGAGGTGTTGAGGTCCAGTGTAGTGCAGCAAGCTAAGGTTATTATGGGGTGTTGAGGTCCAGTGTAGTGCAGCAAACTAAGGTAATTATGAGGAGTTGAGGTCCAGTGTAGTGCAGCAAGCTAAGGTAATTATGAGGAGTTGAGGGCCAGTGTAGTGCAGCAAGCTATGGCAATTATGTGGAGTTGAGGTCCAGTGTATTGTAGCAAGCTAAGGTAATTATGAGGCATTGAGGTCCAGTTTAGTGCAGCAAGCTATGGTAGTTATATGGAGTTGAGGTCCAGTGTAGTGTAACAAGCTAAGGTAATTATGAGGCATTGAGGTCCAGTGTACTGCAGCAAGCTAAGGTAATTATGAGGAGTTGAGGTCCAGTGTAGTGCAGCAAGCTAAGGTAATTATGAGGAGTTGAGGTCCAGTGTAGTGTACCAAGCTAAGGTAATTAGAAGTTGAGGTCCAGTGTAGTGCAGCAAGCTAAGGTAATTAGGAGGAGTTGAGGTCCAGTGTAGTGCAGCAAGTTAAAGTAATGATGAGGAGTTGAGGTCCAGTGTAGTGCAGCAAGCAAAGGTAATTATGAGGAGTAGAGGTCCAGTGTAGTGTATTGGGCTAAGGTAATTATGAGGAGTTGAGGTCCAGTATTGTGCAGCAAGCTAAGGTAATTATGAGGAGTTGAGGTCCAGTGTAGTGCAGCAAGCTAAGGTAATTATGAGGAGTTGAGGGCCAGTGTAGTGCTGCAAGCTATGGCAATTATGTGGAGTTGAGGTCCAGTGTATTGTAGCAAGCTAAGGTAATTATGAGGCATTGAGGTCCAGTGTAGTGCAGCAAGCTAAGGTAATTATGAGGTGTTGAGGTCCAGTGTAGTGCAGCAAACTAAGGTTATTATGTGGTGTTGAGGTCCAGTGTAGTGCAGCAAACTAAGATAATTATGAGGAGTTGAGGTCCAGTGTAGTGCAGCAAGCTAAGGTAATTATGAGGAGTTGAGGTCCAGTGTAGTGTACCAAGCTAAGGTAATTAGAAGTTGAGGTAAAGTGTAGTGCAGCAATCTAAGGTAATTAGAAGGAGTTGATGTCCAGTGTAGTGCAGCAAGCTAAAGTAATGATGAGGAGTTGAGGTCCAGTGTTGTGCAGCAGGCGCGGGTAATTATGAGGAGTAGAGGTCCAGTGTAGTGTATTAAGCTAAGGTAATTATGAGCAGTTGAGGTCCAGTATAATGCAGCAAGCTAAAGTAATTATGAGAATTTGAGGTCCAGTGCAGTGCAGCAAGTTAAGGTGATTTTGAGGAGTTGAGTGCCAGTATAGTGCTGCAAGCTTAGGTAATTAAGAGAAGTTGAGGTCCAGTGGAGCAGCAAGCTAAGGTAATTATGAAGAGTTGTGGTCCAGTGTAGTGCAGCAAGCTATGGTAGTTATATGGAGTTGAGGTCCAGTGTAGTGTAACAAGCTAAGGTAATTATGAGGCATTGAGGTCCAGTGTACTGCAGCAAGCTAAGGTAATTATGGGGACTTGAGGTCCAGTGTAGTGCAGCAAGCTAAGGTAATTATGAGGAGTTGAGGTCCAGTGTAGTGTACCAAGCTAAGGTAATTAGAAGTTGGGGTCCAGTGTAGTGCAGCAAGCTAAGGTAATTAGGAGGAGTTGAGGTCCAGTGTAGTGCAGCAAGTTAAAGTAATGATGAGGAGTTGAGGTCCAGTGTAGTGCAGCAAGCTAAAGTAATTATGAGGAGTAGAGGTCGAGTGTAGTGTATTAAGCTAAGGTAATTATGAGGAGTTGAGGACCAGTATAGTGAAGCAAGCTAAGGTGATTTTGAGGAGTTGAGGGCCAGTGTAGTGTAGCAAGCTAAGGTAATTATGAGAAGTTGAGGTCCAGTGTCGTGCAGCAAGCTAAGGTAATTATGAGGAGTTGAGGTCCAGTGTAGTGCAGCAAGCTAAGGTTATTATGGGGTGTTGAGGTCCAGTGTAGTGCAGCAAACTAAGGTAATTATGAGGAGTTGAGGTCCAGTGTAGTGCAGCAAGCTAAGGTAATTATGAGGAGTTGAGGGCCAGTGTAGTGCAGCAAGCTATGGCAATTATGTGGAGTTGAGGTCCAGTGTATTGTAGCAAGCTAAGGTAATTATTAGGCATTGAGGTCCAGTGTAGTGCAGCAAGCTAAGGTAATTATGAGGTGTTGTGGTCCAGTGTAGTGCAGCAAACTAAGGTAATTATGAGGAGTTGAGGTCCAGTGTAGTGCAGCAAGCTAAGGTAATTATGAGGAGTTGAGGTCCAGTGTAGTGTGCCAAGCTAAGGTAATTAGAAGTTGAGGTAAAGTGTAGTGCAGCAAGCTAAGGTAATTAGGAGGAGTTGATGTCCAGTGTAGTGCAGCAAGCTAAAGTAATGATGAGGAGTTGAGGTCCAGTGTAGTGCAGCAAGCTAAGGTAATTATGAGGAGTAGAGGTCTAATATAGTGTATTAAGCTAAGGTAATTATGAGGAGTTGAGGTCCAGTATAGTGCAGCAAGCTAAAGTAATTATGAGAATTTGAGGTCCAGTGTCGTGCAGCAAGCTGACGTAATTATGAGGAGTTGAGGTCCAGTGTAGTGCAGCAAGCTAAGATAATTATGAGAAGTTGAGGTCCAGTGTAGTGCAGCAAGCTAAGGTAATTATGAAGAGTTGAGGTCAAGTGTAGTGCAGGAAGCTAAGGTAATTATGAAAAGTTGAGGTCCAGTTTAGTGCAGCAAGTTAAGGTAATTATGAAGAGTTGAGGACCAGTGTAGTGGAGCAAGCTAAGGTAATTATGATGAATTGAGGTCAAGTGTAGTGCAGCAAGCTAAGGTAATTATGATGAGTTGATGTCCAGTATAGTGCAGCAAGCTAAGGTAATTATGAGGAGTTGAGGTCCAGTGTAGTGCAGCAAGCAAAGGTAATTATGAGGAGTTGACGTCTAGTGTAGTGTAGCAAGCTAAGGTAATTATAAGGAGTTGAGGTCCAGTGTAGTGTAGCAAGCTAAGGTAATTATACGGAGTGTAGGTCCAGTGTAGTGCAGCAAGCTAAGGTAATTATGAGGAGTTGAGGTCCAGTGTAGTGCAGCAAGCTAAGGTAATTATGAGGAGTTGAGGTCCAGTGTAGTACAGCAAGCTAAGGTAATGATGAGAAGTTGAGGTCCCATGTAGTGCAGCAAGCTAAGGTAATTATGTGGAGTTGAGGTCCAGTGTAGTGTAGCAAGCTAAGGTAATTATGAGGAGTTGAGGTCCAGTGTATTGCAGCAAGCTAAAGTAATTATGAGGAGTTGAGGTCCAGTGTAGTGCAGCAAGCTAAGCTAATTATGAGGAGTTTAGTTCCAGTGTAGTGCAGCAATCTAAGGTAATTACAAGGAGTTGAGGTCCAGTGTAGTGCAGCAAGCTAAAGTAATTATGAGGAGTTGAGTTCCAGTGTAGTGCAGCAAGCTAAGGTAATTATAAGGAGTTGAGGTTCAGTGTAGTGCAGCAAGCTAAGGTAATTAGAAAGAGTTGAGGTCCAGTGTAGTGCAGCAAGCTAAGGTAATTATGAGGAGTTGAGGTCCAGTGTAGTGCAGCAAGCTAAGGTAATTATGAGGAGTTAAGGTCCAGTGTAGTGCAGCAAGCAGCAGCAGAGGGTGTAATAGTAGAAACAACAGTAGCCGGATCAGCATGAGAAGTAGCAGTTGGTAACAGGGTTGTTTTGTGGAACCAATTACCACGAAACGTAGTGGAGGTGGGGTCCCTCGATTGTTTCAAGCGTGGGCTGGACATGTATATGAGTGGGATTGGGGGGTTATAAATAGCATCTGCCTCGTATGGGCCAATAGGCCTTCTGCAGCTACCTTTATTCTTATGTTCTTAAATCGCAGGAGGAACAGCAGTAGCTGGATCAGCATAAGTAGCAGTAGAAAGAGCAGGAGGAACAGCAGTAGCAGGATCAGCATGATAGGTAACAGTAGAAATAGCAAGAAGAACAGCAGTAGCTGGATCAGCATGAGAAGTAGCAGTAGAAATAGCAGGAGGAACAGCAGTAGCTGGATCAGCATGAGAAGTAGCAGTAGAAATAGCAGGAGGAACAGCAGTAGCCGGATCAGCATGGTAAGTTGCAGTAGAAATAGCAGGAGGAACAGCAGTAGCTGAATCAGCATGAGAAATAGCAGTAGAAATAGCAGGAGGAACAGCAGTAGCTGGATCAGCACGATAAGTAGCAGTAGAAATAGCCGGAGGAACAGCAGTAGCTGGATCAGCATGATAAGTAACAGTAGAAATAGCAGGAGGAACAGAAGCCGGGGAAATTTTGTTTTCAAGGATGCCGTGAGTAGGAAGAAGGGGGTGTAACATCATTTTCAGGACATCAATAAATTAAAAACTTTAAATATTTAAATTTGTATTCAAAATAATGTGTGTACAAGAACATATGAGTAATATACAATTGTGGGGACAAGAGTTACACAAACTCATGAAGCCATTATTACGTAAAGTGTTTCCCGCAAAACTTGCAATAATTTAGAAGAAAAATCAATTAAAGGTGTGACGGGGTAAGCACTTAATACTAAAAGGGAAGTAAGCTAACAAAAATGAATAATTTTAAGAAAACACAAATGAGTACAATAAAAATGTGATACCTAATAATGACTGGTATAGACTATTACATTATTGAGTCGATAGTTCTAGCAACAGTACAGTACTTTATTTACATTTATAACACAATAGAAATACTAAGGTGTAATTTAGAAAAGAAACTGGACTTTTTCTCCTAACATTTTCTTGGAACTTAACAGAAATATAGTATAAGTTATGGTTAATGAGGGCAACAATAAAAATAAAGAAGGATCATAAGATTTCCTTTATTCAAGGAAACAAGAATAAGCAAAGGACATGAACAGTTGTGTCCAGACCACGGTTGTGTGCGGTCGCAAGGTTGGCGCTCTTGGCGTCCGCTGCTTGGTGGGAGGTGGAGTATTGTCCCACACTCTTCGTTTTTGCACGTGGTGATACAGGATTTTGTGCATTTGTTCTCGATTATTGACAGCGTCGAAGAAATGGCTGAGGCCTTATGCCTAAGTGGTAGTGAGGAGGACAGACAAGATGATAACAGATCGTTTGAAGTAGTAGTGAACAAAAGAAACGGAGAAATAATAACAGACAGCGAGACAGTGAGAGTGACGATGAAATTACAAAGAGACCAAGGAATGAGACCCTACTCAGCAAGACTCAAGACAAGCAAGACAAGACAAGAAGGAAGAGGCTGTTGTTCCCTACAACATGCCAATTGAATTTCCACCAAAAGCTAGAGTGGACGGTACGTCTAGCTGAACAATGTTTGGAATACGAACCACTTTTCAAGGAGGGTCTTCACCGGCCCTACATAACAGTTGGGACTGAACAGGCCATGGAACGCCTCACGACGGTTGGTTTTGAAAATGTAGTGATGGTTCCTCCAGAAGAAGGTATGTTGCACACAAAGATCATAGTTTTCAAGTTTCCAACTTATTTGGATCCTGACTGTCTTCTTCTTAACAATGATAATGTTGTCTGGGCAAAGAGCAACAGTGTTCGTGGTGACAAACAAATACAGGTTGTTGCCTTGGTAAAGGGTGAGGCGCCGGAGAAAATTTTTGTGCAAGGACTATGTTGGGATTGAGTACTACAGATGTTGGAGGTAGCATGTTTGGAGCAGATGCTCTTTTGTTTATGATCTTGTTAATAATATTTCATGTACCTGATAATGTTTTTGTTGTTGTTACTGGCGGAGAATAAAAACCATGTGGACGAAGATTGTTTGTCTGACCAAAACCATAACAGTGGCGACGAGAATTAAACATCGCTGGCAGAGAGCCTGGGTACGAGACGTGGTGTGAGGATCAAGACAGTGCTGGGTACGTCGTGTGGACGAGTGGACGCTTCGCATATAACAGTGGAGTGTGCTACACCGTGGCCATGGCTACCATGTCAATCGAGCCGTTAAACACTGCCAAGATCTCGTTGGACCTGTGGCTCAGCCTGCTGGAAGCAAACTTTCAGTACCGGGAGATTAAGGAGGACGCCACCAAGAAAGCGGTACTCTTAGTTTCACTGGGTTCTGAAGCATATAGTGTTCTCGGAAATTTGTGTGCACCTGAGCTACCGCACACGAAGACCTATGTAGACTTGATTGCTTTGCTTAAACGTCAGTATGTGGTGAAACCATCACATCACAGGAGTTTGATGGATTTCCAGAAGAGGACGAAAAAGCAGCAGGAATCCGTACAGGATTTATTTGCGGAATTGAAGGCTTTGGGTAACCACTGCAACTTCGGAGCACAGTTGGACGGCAGGGTTAGGGACCAGTTGTTCATGGCAGTGGAAAAAGAGAATTATTTCCCTAACCTGGTGGCAGAAAATTTGGATCTACAATCGATGACTTCATGGACGGTGCTCGAGAAGATATTGAACCTGGAAAGGGCTTTTGGAAGTAAGACTTCTACTCAGGAAATTATGGTCGTACAGAGCCAGACCAGATGTACACACTGTGGATACAAGCACATAAGTTGCAAGTGCAAGTTTCGTGCATATATATGCAACTTTTGTAACAAGGAGGGACAGTTGCAGAGAGTGTGTAGGGAATATCTGAACAGGAACAACAAGGCCTGGGAGAGGAGACGACCAGGGAATGCAGGAAGAAGAGGTAGTGGTACTGTGGTCAAGGCAGTAGAGGAAGGTAACCAGTCTGAAGAAGCGGCAGGTGAGGAAAACCGACTATATTCGGTGAAAGAAAAGGTATGTTCAGTGAAGTCGCAAGTGGTGAATTTTGTAATTAATGGGAAGTTAGTTCCCTTGGAACTGGACACTGGTGCTGCAGTGTCAACATTATCTAGAGATTGGGCAGATACCTTGCAATTGAATGTAAAACCAGGTAAAAAATCTTTAAGTGCTTATGATAATGTACCGATTAAGGTCTATGGCAAGGTGTCGGCAAAAGTAGGTTATAATGGAAAAGAAATTAACCAGGATTTTTATGTAGTGGATTCACATAATCCTAGCCTATGTGGTAAAGATCTCATGGAAAAAGTGGGAATTTTCTTGGCGGGCCTAGATGAATTGTCAATAGTTAAAACAATTAAAAGTGCCGAACAAATGTTAGACAAATATTCAGTGGAGGCAGCTAAGCCAATTAATAGCATGGTGGCAAAAATTCACCTGAAAAGTGGGGCTTCACCTAAATTTTTCAAGGCAAGAACAGTGCTGTTTCATTACAAGCAATTGGTAGAATCAGCCCTGGAAAAGCATGTGGCAGAAGGCATCTTAGAGCCAATTACACATAGTGAGTGGGCAGCCCCAATTGTACTAGTGTTGAAGGCAGATCGGAAATCCTTGAGAATCTATGCAGACTTCAAAGAACTGAACAACCGCATACATTGTGAGAAGTACCCTTTACCTAAGATAGATGAGTTGTTGTCAGTGGTCTGCAAGGGAGCAATTTTTTCTAAGATTGACCTGAAAGATGCTTACTTGCAAATTCCTGTAGAGGAGGAGAGCCAGAAATTGTTAGTGATTAATACCCACAAGGGGTTATTTAAGTATAAAAGACTTCCTTTTGGACTCTCCTCGTCTCCAGCAATTTTTCAGAGATTCACGTCCCAGTTGTTAGTTAACATTGAAGGTGTGGCTAGTTTTTTAGATGACATTATTGTATGTGGAGAGAATGAGGAAGTGCATGATGCTAGATTAGAACAAGTTTTGAATCTTTTGCAAAAGCACAATGTGAAGATTAATAAGGGGAAAACAACGTTGAAGACCAAGGCCATTGAATATCTGGTGTACTATATTTCAGGTAAGGGCTTTACTCCTTCTCACAAAAATGTAGCTGCTATAATAGATGCCCCAGCCCCAACATCAGTTGGGGAAGTACAGTCTTTTGTTGGGATGGTTACATGTTTTTGTAAGTTCGTGAAGAACTTTTCAACAAATAAAAAAAGGGGCTAGATTTAAGTGGGCAGCAAGATAGGAAAATGCTTTCAGGAATATTAAGCAGGAATTGATCAATTCTCCAGTGCTCACTAATTTTACAGGTAGACTTCCGTTAAAACTGGAGGTAGATGCTTCCCCAGTAGGAGTGGGGTGTGTATTATTACAGGAAGTAGATGGTCAGGATAAAGTAGTATATTTTGCTAGCAAGAAATTATCTCCTGCGGAACAGAATTATTCTCAGTTAGATAAAGAAGCCTTAGCTTTGGTATATGCTGTAAAAAAACTGAGGTATTTTCTGCTGGGGAGGAAATTTCTTGCTAGAACAGATCATAAACCCCTGCTAGGATTGTTTGGCAGAGGTAAGCAGATTCCAGTTAATGCCAATTCTAGAATTCAAAGATGGGCTTTACTACTCTCTCTGTTTGAGTATGATTTAGAGTTTAAGCCAGGCAAGGATGATGTAGTAGCTGATGCATTAAGTAGATTGCCTGTGACAGAAGAATTAAATTCCAGTGGAGTATGTTAACCTGGTGGAATCTATGTCTTTTGAGGATATTTCATTCCAGACTATTAGGAAGGCAACTGGTAGAGATCCTAAATTAAGTCTGTTGTTGAAAAATGTCAAATATGGTTGGAATGATAATTTGTTATTGTCAGAGTATGCTGCAGTGAAGGCTGACCTTAGTATTCACCAGGATGTACTCTTGTATAGGAATAGAGTGGTGGTGCCTGGGGAACTGAGATGTAAGATTTTGGAACAGCTGCATGTAGGCCATAATGGTATAAATGCTATGAAATCAGAAACTAGAAGTTGGGTTTGGTAGCCAAAAATAGACCAGGATATTGCTGAGGTAACAAAAAATTGTCATATTTGCTTTAAGAATTATCAGAAACCCCAGGCCCCAGTACTTTCTTGGCCATGCACTGGAAAACCCTGGACTTCATGACCCGCAAGACCCGCAAGACTTCATGTAGATTATGCGGGACCTATGGATAATAAATATTACCTAGTGGTGGTGGATTCATACACCAAATTTCTGGATGTGCATGTGTGTAATTCCACCACATCATCTGTAACTTGTGAATTACTAAGGAAAACATTTTGTAATTTTGGATTGCCAGACATAATTGTCTCAGACAATGCTCCTTATTTTGTTTCTGTGGAAATGGAGGATTTTTTTCGGAAAAATGGTATTAAACATGTAACACCTGCCCCCTATAATCCTTCTTCAAATGGTCTAGCAGAGAGAGCAGTGAGATCCTTGAAAGAAGGGTTAAAGCGGTTACGGAAGGTACTATTAATACAAGACTTTGTAGATTTTTATATAATCAAAGGAAAACTGTTCATTCTACTACTGGTAAATCTCCTTCTGAATTACTGTTTAATAGACACTTTAAAGTGCACATGGAAGCAGTAAAGACAGATCCCAATAAAGAGAAATCGGTAACTAGCTTGGCCAGTCAGTTGGCTCAGAGAGAGGAATTGTTGTTTAATGAGGGGGATGCAGTATATGCAAGGAATTTTGGAAGTGGAAAGCCCTGGGTGGAAGGGAAAATTAGGGAGGTCCTAGGCCGCAGGAACTTCACTGTGCAAGTGCAGAGTTTTGGGAACATTAATTGGAAAAGGCATGCCGATCAGCTCATGCCAAGGTTCACAGGGAATTTTGAAGACCCTTCAGGTGGGGGTGGGGCAACTAGTGATATCCATCCTTATAATGAAGGGATAGCAGCACCTGCAAGAGACCGGGAGGCAGAGCAAGGGGCAGTAGAGGGTAATGGGGATACAGTTAACCCTATGGACTCTACAAGGAGTAATTCAGAAGAATGTTTCCCAGAAGTAACAGGTTAGGACTTCCAGTTGAGAAAATCAGGAAGAGTCATACGACCGCCTGATAGACTTAACCTGTAGGGATATAGTTTATTTAAAAGGGGAGGAATGTTGGGATTGAGTACTACAGATGTTGGAGGTAGCATGTTTGGAGCAGATGCTCTTTTGTTTATGATCTTGTTAATAATATTTCATGTACCTGATAATGTTTTTGTTGTTGTTACTGGCGGAGAATAAAAACCATGTGGACGAAGATTGTTTGTCTGGCCAAAACCATAACAGACTAGGCTATAGGAACGTTGCAATATACGTTGAGGAGCCCATACTGTGCATGAAGTGTTCACGTTGGGGACATATGGCATGGAAATGCCAGTTTGACCCCAGGTGTCGGTATTGTGAGAAAAAACACGACTCGCGAGAGTGTAGAGTCAAGATTGAAAGAAGTGAAAAAATCATCCCATTTAGTTGCAACTGTCGAGACAGCCACAATGCTGGTTCTTCTCTATGCCCCATGAAGCCTCATCTGAAAGAGACTAGGACGGGGTCTTACAAGCAGGATAGATGTATCCTCGCAGCAAGGAAAGATTGTGCAAGAGGAACATGGAGGAAACAGCTGGAAGCCAACGACAGCCCCTACGATCAATGTGTGGGAAAAAGGGACGGAGAAAGAAAAGGCGAGCTTAGGGAATGTACATCATGCAGTGGAAAAACTGAATCCTTTTGACGACAAGGTTCAGGACAATATGGTCACCTAAAAGGATGGTAATCAAATTTTAGAGTATCTAAAAAAACTAGATAAGAGGATTGAGGCATTGGAAAAATTGGCTATGGAAGGTAGACGGGGTGAAGATGGTGGTGAAACAGGACGTGTAACTGAAAGTAAAACGGGACGTGAAATGGAAAGTGAAACGTGCGTAGAAGAAAGTAATGATGTGCATGAGGTAACGATGATAGAGGATAGTCAGGAGAATACACTTTCTAGTAGTGTTCGCGGTGTTCAACCTCCTGTTGTGACAAATGGTGAAAGAACGGTTAAAGTAAAACGGGTTACAGAAATAACAAAGAAAATAGATATGAATAATATTACCTTCGATGTTAGTAGTAGTTGTGAAAGTGAGGAGAAAGAAAAAATGTTACGGTGTTGGAAGGAAGTTTCTAAGGTACTTTCGTATCTCATGGAATGTGACGGACAGGGCAAAGGTAGTTTTATTATTAATCATGGATGAAAGTAAATTGAGAATATTATCTTGGAACATTAATGGATTAAAAACTAGAGCGGTGGATGTACACTATTATACTCTTAGAGAGAATATTGACATAGTAGCACTCCAGGAAACTGGGGATAGGGATGGTAGCATTCTGAGGCTAAATGGCTATAGAGGCTTTCACTTATATGCTGATGGAGGAACTAGGGATGTCTCATGTTATGTCAAAGGTACCATACCTGCCGAGTTAACTGGAATCCCTCAGAGATATAGAGGTATTGAAAGTATTAGCTTGCGGATACAATTAAAGGACCGAGAGTTAAATTTCATTAATCTATACATCTCTGATATCTCCCTTGATTTAAGATACTTGCCAGATTCCTTCTTTTCTGAAGATACACTTGTGGTAGGGGATTTTAATGCCAGACATCCAGCTTTAGGATCAAGGGGTAAAGCAAATAGGAATGGTTGCAGATGGTACCAGTTTTTGCAGGAACATGAAGATGTTCAACTGCTGGGCGAGCCCTCTCCTACTCATTTGAGGGGAGGGAGATTAGATTATGCTTGTTTAATAAATGCTGAGGGCATAGAGGGGAATTGTCTTACTGTGGATGAAATGCTAAGTGATCATTTTGCATTACAAATACAGCTTAAACTAGATAAAAAGCATGCCTGCCTTCAGAGGAAAAGGTTAAAGTTTAATGAGGGAGAATTAAGGGGTCGTGTTGGCCATATTAAGTCTTGGTATGATACTTATAAGCCAGTTTCGGCAGAAGCATTTTATGAAGATTTAATTAAGGAGGTAGATGTATTTAATGCAACATTGAACCGGAAACCATCTAGTATAAAAAGGCATCTCCCCAGAAAAGAAAATTATACACATGACAAGATGCTTAAGGGGTGGCTATTAACAATGAGGAGAGCTCACAGGGATTGGAATAAGAATGGTAGGACTGGGGAAGGGAAGAATGCTCTACTGGCAGTTGCTAGGCTATGCGGGGAGAAGCGAAAGGAAATTAGGAGCAAGTATTGGCAGGAATTTGCAGAGAAAGTTGGGAGTAACAGAAACTTGAAGGAAATCTGGCAAGACGTAAATAAAATAAGGGGTAAAAAGCATAATTTTGTTGCTCATCCAGACCCGCAAGGAATTGCAAATGGGCTCGTAAATAAATGGGCGGAAGCTGCCAAACTTAGTTCATTACCCGCTGTAACGAGAGAGTCATTAGATTCTTGGAAAGATCTAAGAAAGGATTTTATACTTACAGTAGGTAACAGTGGTGATGTCACTTGCACAGGTATTACCAGGGAAGAACTAATAACGGCGATTAAAGTTGGGAAATCTACCGCACCTTGGGAGGATGGAGTAACTTATGAAGTACTTAATGAACTTGCCAATAATGACGAAAAGCCCACTTTTAGACCTCTTTAATATTAGTTATAAAGAGGGAAGTATTCCCAGTAAATGGAAAAAAGCTATGATCATCCCTATCCCTAAGGCCAATGGAGAGTATAGACCTGTGTCTTTAACCTCGTGTTTTTGTAAAATGATGGAGAGGATCATTTTAAATAGACTTTTATATATAATAGGTGATCAGCTGTCTAGTAATTTGTTCGGGTTCCTCAAAGGAAAAATTACCTCTGATTGTATTATTAAATGTCTAGCTAATGAAAATGATTATTATAGAATTTTCATTGATTTACAAGGAGCTTTTGATAAAGCCAACAAAGAGGTTATTTTATATGAATTAGCTAGTCTTGGTGTTAAAGGGAAATTATTGCGCTGGATAGGGGATTATCTTTACGAAAGGAAGGCTCAGGTGTGGTATCAAGGTTGTATGTCAGGTGTGAGGTCTTTTGAACTCGGCACACCTCAGGGAGGAGTGTTGAGTCCCACCCTGTTTAATGTACTAATGAATAAGATAGCATCTGAGAGATACTCAAATGGGGTAACTCCGATGAAATATGCCGATGATATTTTGTTTCAGGGCAAAGATATTTCAAAGGTTCAAACAGTGTTGGACAATTTCGAAAACCTGTGTCACCATATGGGACTGGTGGTTAATGAAAACAAAACTAAGTTTGAATGTAGAAGTCGGAGCCCCATTGTATTGAAAATAAACGGTAAAAATATAGAGAGAGTTAATATACATAAATATTTAGGCATATATGTTGGATATACCCATGAGAGTTTGGAAGCTGAGATGAACAGACTGTTGGGTCAATGTCGGAAGAGATTGCAACCTCTGAAGGCCTTGGCATGCTGTGGAAAGGGAGTGGGAGTCCCTGTGCTACGAATGATATACTTGAGTACTATAAGATCTCTTATTGATTATGCTGCACCTGTCATTTCTTTTTTTTGGTAAAGGTAGGATGGGCAAGTTGGAGAAGGTACAAAATGAAGCCATGAGAATTATCTTAGGATGCCCAAGAAATGCTATGATTGAGATAATGAGGATGGAGTTGAATCTGCAGAGTATTGGGGATAGAATTGAAGAGATAAATGTAGCCTCTGCCATTAGATTATTGAGAGGTGGGGGAGCTAATGAATTAATCCTCTCGTCTCAAAAGGTGGGAAGTAGTGAACAGTGTATGATGAAGAAGAGAGTATATATGAATAAATTATGTTATAAAGTATGATGTTATTACAGAGTGTATTGCTGTGCCCAAGAGAAAATTTACCCCACCATGGGAGGATTGTAATGTAGATGTAGTAATTACTCCCTTGCATAAGAAAAAAAGTATGTATGAAATAGGAGAGCTGAGGGCAACATATGATTGTATAATTAGAAAACTGCCTACAGAAAACACTCTACATGTATATTGTGATGGGTCAGTAGCTAGGGATGGGAAAGCAGGATGTGGAGTCTTGATCAGGGAGTACACTGACATCGGCACTGTAGATACTGTTATTGGACGCCGCTTAACTGACAATGTCTCTTCAACGCAGGCTGAACTCCAAGGAGTATTAGCAGGATTACAGGAAGTAGTCAAATGTGGTAAAAATGCTTGCTTCTTTATTGACAGCAGAGGAGCGTTAGAGTCTTTAAATAGCAGACGCCCAGTATATCAGAATATTGTGATAGAGTGTAGAGAGAATGTTAAGAGACTAGAAAAAACTGGGTATAAAGCCAGATTCATGTGGATCCCTTCACATGTGGGAATACTGTTGAATGAGGTAGTTGATGACATAGCGAAGAGAGCCACTGAAAAAACTCTTGTTGATGTTGTATGTCAGTTAACCTTGAAACAAATAAAAACAAGAATCAAGATGATCCAGGAGGGTGAAGAAATGATAAAGAGAATGGCAATGGTGGACAGTAGTAACACACTTAAGAATTATTCAATAATAAATACAAATTCGTCCTTCACTTATGGTAAAGGAAAGTCTACTTGGAAGGATTCAATTTACATGAGATTAAGATTAGGATACAAATATATCTGGCAATACGGTGTTGATGCAACCTGTCCTCTTAAAAAGAACGTCAACAGTTGCCGTTTGACTCTACGGCTGTTTTTGGACGTTATTTTGTGTAAAACTACGTCTATTTTCGCTTCCATGGACTATCTCTTGTTATACACTGAAATACCACACTCTTATTATTCTATAACTCACAGACTATGCTCTGATATATGTTCTTCAAGTAAAAATACATATATTTTTGCCTTAATTAGGCCATAATCCAGAAAATTCCAGCCCATCGATCTTCATATTTAGGAAAACATCTAATAAATTTGGAAATTAATTTTTCGTTCGCCGACAGTTGCCTGTTACTATTTAGTCTTTTATGCTTTAATGTCGCTGGTCATTGTGACTTTCCCAGGATTTATATATGTTTTGTAGTAGCATTTAGTCAGACTACAGTAATTTAACTAATGGGAAACCTTTATAATCGTCGTAAATTAGTAATAATCATTTATCAAATAATAAATTAGCAAACATGTACAACTTCTTATGTTACGACTTTTCGGTTAGGCCGTTCTGTTTGTTTACAATACAATACAATACAATACAATACAATACAATACAATTTTATTTAGGTAAGGTACATACATACAATAAATATTTACAAGGATTGTTTGACTCATAGGTAGAGCTAGTACATACAATGCCTAAAGCCACTATTACGCAAAGCGTTTCGGGCATGATAAACTTAAATGAACAAGCTTAATACTAATTGAGCATAATGAGTAGAATGAAAACAAGAAATGAAAACATAGATGAAAAAGCAGCACAAATACAATTATGTCGACAAACAGCGCTCTTTAAAGAAAAAAACAGACATTGGTTGACAATAGAAGGGTAAGGTAGGTTACAGGGAATTTATTAGGTATAGCTTCGCTTTTAACTTAAACTGGTTGAGAGAGGTACAGTCTTTAACATGGTTGGGAAGGTCATTCCACATTCTGGGCCCCTTGATTTGTAGAGCATTTCTAGTTTGATTAAGTCGTACTCTAGGAATATCAAAACTGTATTTATTTCTGGTGTGATGCTCATGGGTTCTGATACAACCTTCTATGAAGCTTTTGAGATCAGGATTGGCATTATAGTTTAGCGTTTTATATATGTATAATACACATGAGAGAATGTGCAGTGACTTAATGTCTAACATATTCAGAGATTTAAGTAGGGGTACCGAGTGGTGTCTGGGGCCAGAATTGGATATTGTCCTAATAGCAGCTTACAACCCCAATGTTTCAAAAAACACAATACTTTTGATATATAAGTGACTAAGTATGCTCTAATACATGGTCCTCAATGAAAATTATGTTTTTATTTGTGTTAATTTGTCCATAATGAATAAGATTCGTTACTGTTGATCTTTATATTAAGAAAAACATCTAAGAAATTTGGTATTGAATTTTCGTTCAAATAAAGTTTCCAGTTACTATTTCCTAGTTATCCTTAAATGTAGGTGGTCATTATTTTACTGTTATGTATATAGAAATTTAGCATTATGCATTTATAATACAGAACAATTTGGTCCTTCCACTGCCTCATAATTATATAAAATTCATTGTGACAAATACTTGATAATTAAAATCAGAGTTTTTTGACAACTATAAAAAATCCTGTTGAAATCATGCCGTTTTGAGTTGTCATACGCTTCTTAGTAAATAATATTGTGTAATGTTTGGCACAATTTATCACTGTATTTACAAACTGTTTAAGTATTAATGTATTCATTTTTTTTAATGTGTGATATGTTACTTAATCCTAAACTTCTTTTGCAACATATATATCAGATATAAATAATTGTCGCGAAACAGCGTATGAAAAAATAAATTTCCCCAAATGAAATTAGTGTATCGGCGATCGAGCGGCCATATTTAAAAGTGTGTAGCGAGTAGATTATCCCAATAATATACTCGCTCCAAATGCATTGTTAATATTCCTGTCAACCTTTGGAGATGAATGAGGTGAGGCGTTGCCTGGGCAACACGGTGAGGTGTTGCCCGAGCATATAAGCAGCGGTGTAGCGAACATTGGCTAGTCTACTTTCAAGTGTGGTCTAGAGCAGACACTTGCGAGATACTGTACCAACGCTCAGTGCGCTCAACTCACACCAACGTATCACCTGTGTACTTCTGTATATTCGACCAAATATATATATAGTATCTTAGTGTCTGTGTTTATTGTCACCATACTTTACGTAACAATAGAACCGTTACATTGGTGACCCAGTGAGTGAAAAAGAACACCTAGTCACAAACTAGATCTTCGTCATGGATTTATCTACCAGGTTTCCAGCATACAACATGGACTCTCACTGGACCTCCACTGCTGCTGCTTGCTGTGGACTGCAACCACCTGTCATGGAACGTTGCCAACACCCTTGCCACAGCTATGATTTTCATCGCGATCGTCTCTGCATTTTCATCTACTACGGCTTGCTGCTCCACGATCACTACTCACTCATCTGGCAGCCTCATCAGTAACTACATGATGTGTGATCTACAGCCTGTCCTGCCGACTCTCCGTCGCTGCCAGGGCACTGCTTGTTCTACAGGGGCGCCCACGAAAGCTGCTCTTTCGTCAGATTCATCTACACGTTCACTGCATTCTGATACTCTGCCGACTCAAGCACTTTGCGCAGTACAGGACTTACAGCTTGCGTTTCCGACTCTTCGTCGCCTCCAGGACAATTCACCTCTAGCAGTGATTACCTCGTTGTCCTAACTACGTACCTACATTACCTCCTAAATGTCCTGGTGCCCGAGCCCATCCACCCCGAATCTAAATGCTCCACCAGCGACCCAAGGACGCAACAATTATGCACATTCTTCTCTCCTGCTACACCGAGCTTGTCCACACACTGCCTACATCTTTTGGTACCAGACTACAATTTCCACAGTCAACAATGTAGTACTCGGCGTGTACAGTCCTAATCAACCCAAGACGCTACAGCTTCGACACAGAGCAGGCAGCAGACTACGACCGCATCGAGCCGCCACGCTCTCGCTCCCCGAGTTCAGACACTCACAATTCTCAATCGAGCCGCCACGCTCTCCCACATAGAGCTCCACGACTCCGGCCTCACTCAGTTCTCTGCTCTGCTCCAGGCTTCGTCTCAACGTCTGCGACACTGCTAAATCCAGAGACACATCTGCCGACTACGCAGTTCACTTTTCTACCACAGTTACCAGCAACACCGCCACCTACGACAACGGACGATCCTGTACGACCTCTCACCCTACAACCCCAGTTACCAGCCGCACCACAACCTGATCCTGCGACGACGGACGATCCTGTGCGACCTCCCACCCTACGACCCCAGTTAGCTGACATCAGCGAAGAGGAGGAAGTTAACTTTGATGGTTATGTAACGCGAGCAGGGCGTACAATTCGCCGACCAGCTAAGTTCCTTGATCAAGTATTTTTCCTTTCATCCCCTGGGAGGGGGAGTTCTGTAGCGAGTAGATTATCCCAATAATATACTCGCTCCAAATGCATTGTTAATATTCCTGTCAACCTTTGGAGATGAATGAGGTGAGGCGTTGCCTGGGCAACACGGTGAGGTGTTGCCCGAGCATATAAGCAGCGGTGTAGCGAACATTGGCTAGTCTACTTTCAAGTGTGGTCTAGAGCAGACACTTGCGAGATACTGTACCAACGCTCAGTGCGCTCAACTCACACCAAAGTATCACCTGTGTACTTCTGTATATTCGACCAAATATATATATAGTATCTTAGTGTCTGTGTTTATTGTCACCATACTTTACGTAACAATAGAACCGTTACAAGTGTATACTCTTGTCACTGTTCTGACATTAGTTTTCGATGTACGTATTTCATTTTTGTACCAATGTGTTCGCAATAGAATGTTCTAGACGAACATAAGTATAAAACGTCACATAAGGATGTGTTCGACCGGCAACATATATAAAAACTACGTCGATTATACTCATCGTGTCAATAATACAATTGTTTTACCATGCTGATTCAATGCCATACTGTTTTCTCAAATAAGCTCTTTGGCTATTAGAGAAAACGTAAATTTCATGGCAAACATTTGTAAACTATCCCCAAGTAGATTGGATCGAAATTGGAATTTATACAAATATTTTTTCTCGTGTTGCCCGCCAGTGTCACCCTTGAGTAACCAGAAACGAATATAAAAATGCCTAGGCTAACTCATCCTAATCCTTGCACAAGCCCTCCAGAATTTCTTTATTGAAGATCAGCAAAAAATTATTGCGCAGCTCATATAATACAGTTTAAGAATGGGATTTCCTTGTTCTAAAGGAATGAAAATGACACTGCCTTAATTTCAGTCGATTAAGGCAGTGTCTGGGATGCTCCAGGTGCCCGTACCTGGTGCTCGTGCACCAGGCACGGGCGATAGTGTACGTTTAATTGTTCTTTTAGTGTAAATAACGGAATAAAATGTAAGACATAGTCTGCAGATCTTTTTCCGGATGTCTTTTAATTTTTTTTCCTAAAGAAAACTAAGATATTGCGAATTTTGCTTAACAAGTACATTAATTATTAACTTTTTGTCATTATTATTGTTATAATTAAAAGAATTACACCTTGTTTTTTGCTTATGTACAAAACATAGTCTAATAACCACAGTTCGTTGCCCCTAAATCAACACAACATAACCAGTTTACTCATGTCATCGTCCCTAAATCAACAAAAACAACCAGTGTATTATTGTAAATATTTATGTCTTAGGATTTCTTAGCAATGGTAAGACATTTTTAAGACTCTGGTTTTAGGTTAGATTAACCTTCGTATTTTGTATACGAACTGAACGACCGGGCTTCACAACAAAAACATGGCCACATCAGTTGGATTATTCCGGTAATTTTGAACTACTGTTCATTGTTATTAGTTTAACAATACTGTTAGGGAATGTCATAAGAGTTAGGGAATGTCATAAGAGTAGTCATAGGGCAACAAAAGATACCCAGCTTCTGGGTACGGGATCTTTGCCCGAAACGCTATGCGTGCTAGTGGCTTTACAATAATAATAATAATTTATTTAGGAAAAATATATACATAGATGCAGAGTTACAGTACAAACATTCAGCTTGATTTATAGATAAAGGTAGTACATACAATACCTAAAGCCACTAGTATGCATTGCGTTTCGGGCAAGATTGTAAAATCATCATTATTCCTATTTTCTCTCTTAACCCCCAGTGTACCTTCTTGTATCTAAGAGAAGGATTTATAAATAATTTATTTATTTATAAATTTATTTATAAATATTATTTATTTATAAAATATATTATTATTTATGGTTATTTATTTATAAATAAATAACCAGGGTTTTTTATGCGGCTGTGCTGAAAGCCTGACGTAAAATAAATCATTGTGTCGGAGAACAGGAAGCTACAAATTAGGCTTATATTGAGGTTCCCCCCTCCCTCCTTTCCCCCCAATTACGGGTCTGTCTAATTACCACAAGCTACCAGAAGCTACCAAAGCTTCACAAAGCTTCCTGGCTTCCCTTCCGTTAGTAATGAATAAATATGATATGTTAGGCTGACCTTACCTAACCTAACCTAATCAAACGTAACCAAATCTAACCTAACCAAATCTAACCTAACTTAACCAAACCAAACCTAACCTAACTTAACCAAACCAAACCTAACCTAACCTAACCGATGCTTGGATCGTCGACTTGATTTGGTGTCACCATTTCTTTATTTTCGTCTAATTTCTTTATAAAAAGATACTTTTTCAGATTAAAATTATGTTTTTTCGTGTTGTACATTCAGTACCAACATTATAATGAGTAAATATATCTTATTTATTTATTACTAACATATTGCCAGGAAGCTATGTGAAGCTTGTGTAGCTTGTGGTAGCTTGTAATTAGACAGACCGCCAATTACTGGTGGAGTAAATCAGCCTAGCCTACTTCTTCCTAGCATAACCTAGCCAACACTAGCCAAGCCTAGTCTACCCTTGCCTAGCCTAGCAAACAGCCCTTGAACCCCCTACTGTTAAGACTCTGCTCTCTGATTGTACCTATGACACCTATTATTAATTTCCTTCTGTATCTTTAGCTCCAGTATGTTGTTATATTATGCTGTGCAAATTTGGGACCTGGCCCTCTAGTATCTTACATATATGTATTATTTGATACCATTCTTGTCTCCTGTCCAGAGAGTACATTTTGAGAGCTTTGAGACGGTCTCAATTATTTAGATTTTTTATCATTTATATGTTTGCTGTTTATGGTCTCTTTATTTCCTCTAATTCAGAGATTTCTCCTGTTCAGAAAGGGGGAGTCAGTACCGAGCAATACTCAAGATGGGACAGCACCAGTTATTTGAATAGTATTAGCATTACTGTGGGTGGGGTCTTTGAATTTTAACATTCTCATAAACCATCCCATTATTTTTCTGGCCGCCACTATATTTGCTCGGTTATGTTCACAAAGTGTGAGGTCGTCAGACGTCGTAATTCTCAGATCTCTTGCATGTTTTTTCCTTCTTAGAGTAGGTCTGATTGTGTCCTGTGTTCCTTGTTTCATTTAGTTTCCTCGTTTCTACCATACTTCAGCACATGTAACTTATCACTGTTAAACATCATGTTATTTCTGTTTTTTCAATGTCTCCTACAGTGCCAATTTTCTTGTGTCTTCTGTATCATCTGTAGAGTTTCATTGTTCAAATGTGTTATAAAATACATGCACCACCATCTTAGTGGTGCATATATGCATTCTACCTTGCATTTATATGCAAGGTAGAAAAACATGCATGAAAAAATATATATGAAAAATATGCATTTTTGTTTTTTTATAATTAATCTAAACTGATGCTATTGTATATCTGTTATTAATATATATTTTTTTTAGGTAAAATTTAAATCAGACAACATTATCAATTGCAACATTACAACATTGTCAACAATTCTATCTGAGAGAACATTACAGCAATGGCTTCCAGTAATTCAAGTAAGTTACATTATAATTGTGATTTGTATATAATATACACTTTAAATTTTATTTTTGTAGGTTATTAATTTTATTTGGGTGTAAGTTCATATTATCATTAGATATAGAGTATAAAATCTTAATTTTTTGTCAATTTTGTCTGTTAGAATTGCATATCTATTTCAAACTTTATTAATACCACAAAATGTTAGTTAAGTTGAATATTAATTTAATATTATTGGAAGATCAAAAAACTTAGTCAAATAAGTATTTGAGTCACAATTCAATTATTTGCATTTCACAAATTGCAATTTTGATTTACACTGAAAATTCCAGATTATTCGTCTCGTATTTAAACATATTAAATTTGGTTTACATTTGTAATTAATAAAATCTGGTGCTGTACAGGTTCTCAATAATACAATCACAATTCTCCGCTCAGTCTTCTGTAGCACTGTACTGCTTTGTGCTCTTTCATTATCCCTCAAACCGCTAGGGGCCCAAATGGAATTCACACCCACAGGCGCAACAAAAAAAAAAATCCAAAAAATTCTTTTGTCTTATAGAAGTGTTCATTTTTGTTCCCTGATCACGGAAAAAATAACAAAAAAATCGTAAGTTGCATATTTTAGCCGAAATAGGGTAGGGAAGTGTGGCAAAAAAGGGGCGTTGGCAGAGCCTTCGCCAGACGAGGTCTGCTCAGCCCGAGCTGTCAGACAGCAGTTGTCACAAATATATTATTACCTAATTATTTCAATGTCTCTGATTGATTTTTTCTTAATTTTTTGGCAGATATATTAATCCATACAGTGAATTGTGGTATATTTATATTATAAAATGTGTGAACCATCGCTGTACTCAAAATTATGGTGTGCATATTAGTGATTCAATTATTATGTTCATAAAACAATAAACAAATAGTTTTGCTGTTGTTACACTATATACACAGGTTATATATAAGTATTTGCATGTTTTGTACACCATAACGAACTACTAAGTTGGTCTTGTGAGTCAAAAAGCAACGAGGAGTGATCGCCAAACACCAGCGAGCCACTCACTGCCACTCCCTCCCTCAACACCACCTCACTAACCCTCATTCACCTCCCACAATACTCTTTCTGTATTTATTCACTATACACAGACGTTATATATACGTATTTACATGTTTTGTTCACCATAACTGTACATCTAAGCTTGTATGGTGAGTAAATGCCATAAGACGTAGCTACTCACACAGTCAGCTGTTCGGAGGCCGCCCTCAAGGCCAGACGCACTAATATTTGTCCTCCAACAATATTGTTTGTGGTGTTATTACGCTATATACACACATTATATATAAGTATCTACCTGTTTTAGGCCTCCGAATGCATGATAGAGCTGATAAGTTACCCAAAGAATCTGCCTTTAAAGGAGCCGTTGAGTGTAACCTTGGATTGTCAATGAACAATCTGAGAGCAGCAGTACACCGAGAACTTCAAAAAGATCTTGTAGATCTGAGGCAAAGTGAAATTGACACCAGTAATTCCATCTATCATCATACTATCATGCAAGAGGAGCCACACATCAATGGATCATCCAATAAAATCAGCAGACTTCTAGATTTTACTACTGCTCGGCTTAGACTCGGTTACAAGTATCTCTGGGAATTCTCATTATCTGCTGATGTAGACCTGACCAAATGTAAACTGTGTCAACAAAATTATCCGCACACCCTCCGTCACTATGTGATGGAGTGCGAAAAGATACGTGAATTTAGAGAATTCTATAACCAATGTTCCAGCGATGTGTCAATATTTCATTCAAAATGATCTGCTACCAGAAATGTTAGCCAAATATCCTCAGTTTGCTAATTGTAGGTAGTAACTAAGTGATTGTAACCTATCCACCGCTGCCCACTGGATGGGGGGCGGTGTGCAGGACAAACATATAAATTTTGACACTAGCTCTCCACATATGTCAGTTGCTTAATTTAGAACCTGTACTTGAGGTCAATCTCGAACCCATTGTTGATGTGGTGACTTATATTGAATTTTGTAACTAGCTCATCAAGATTGTAACTTGCTTAGCTAAATGAATTGTGGGGTTCAGTCCCTGAGCCCATTATGTGCCTCTGTAACCCTTTCCACTACCGCCCACAAGATGGGTATGGGGTGCATAATAAATGAACTAAACTAACTAACCTGTTTTATTCACCATACCTGAACAAATAAGCTGGTATGGTGCCCAAAGACCATAGTAGCCATCAGTAAACACCATGCCAAGTTGTGCAGACGACACTCCTCCCTCACCAAAATGGCGGTTCCCAACCTACTCCTCTCGCTGTTGTCACACTCTATACACACGTTATATATAAGTATCTACATAATGGTGGCCACACACAGTCAGAAGATGACGCCACAACCCTCCCTCCACAGCCTTACTCCTCCCTCCATGGAGCACAGCGCTAAATATCACCACAATCCTGCTATTATCAGTATCCTGGTTAGTTTTATCACAGTCAGGGGGCTTCAGTAATACTATCACTGCTAAATAATAGCAGTATCATTTATATTATGGTATTTGTAGGCGATGCTGTGGTCACAAGCTGAACAGCAGTGCTGTGAGCTCGTGCTGCGTGCGCCAGCCTTGGTGGCTTGCTCAATACTGACGCTGTAACACCCAAGAATGTTGGCCTGGATTTTTTTTCTAGGTGGCATCTGGCAACTATTGGTCATGGCTGTACTATAGCTGCCCCTATCCCAGGCGGGGCGTTTAAATTATAGCGGTAGACACGAAATCATATATAAATGATGTGCGCGGTTTCGGTTTTGTCACTGATATCATTTATATATGATATGCGCGGTTTGAGGGTTAAGCTGCTACTGTGTTTCTGGGGGGAGCCCCGTCGGCTCCCCGGAGCTATCCCAGGCTGATATGCTAACACCTGAGGTGTTCCTCAGGGCAGCATACTTGGCCCTCTCCTCTTTCTCATCTACATTAATGACCTTCCAAATGCCTCCCAACACCTCAAACCAATTCTATTTGCTGACGACACAACCTTCATTTACTCCAGTCCTGACCCCCTTGCTCTAAATGCCACAGTAAATACTGAGCTAGAGAAAGTCCATCTTTGGCTAACTGCCAACAAACTCACCCTTAACATTGACAAAACGTTTTATATTCTGTTTGGCAATAAATCCTCTAATCAGATAAATCTCAAAATAAACAATACCCAAATTTGTAACAAATTAGATGGCAAATTCCTTGGCGTTCTCATCGACCACAAGCTGAATTTCCAGGGACACATTCTAAATATATCAAAAAAAGTTTCAAAAACTGTTGGCATTCTTTCTAAGATCAGATATTATGTACCCCGCCCTGCCCTGGTTACTCTCTATTACTCCCTCATCTATCCATACCTCAACTATGGTATTTGTGCTTGGGGTTCTACTACCCAAAATCATTTACGTCCTCTAATTACCCAACACAAAGCTGCTATTAGGACAATATCCAACTCTGGCCCCAGACATCACTCGGTACCCTTACTCAAATCTCTGAACATGTTAGATATTAAGTCACTGCACATTCTCTCTTGTGTATTATACATATATAAAATGCTGAACTGTAATGCCAATCCTGACCTCAAAAGCTTCATTGAAGGTTGTAACAGAACCCATGAGCACCACACCAGAAATAAATACAGTTTTGATATTCCTAGAGTACGACTTAATCAAACTAGAAATGGTCTACAAATCAAGGGACCCAGAATGTGGAATGACCTTCCCAACCATGTTAAAGACTGTACCTCTCTTAACCAGTTTTAGATAAAAACTGAACACTACCTAATAAATTCCCTGTAACCTACCTCACTCCTCTATTGTCAACCCATGTCTGTTATTTTTTTTAATCAACACTGTTTGTCAATCTATTGTATTTGTGCTGCTTTTTAAGTCATGTTCCCCCTTTTTTTTTTATCTTTATTTGTATTTGTTCTCAACACTTTTTATTCTTTATGCTCAATTAGTATTAAGTTCTAGATATTAATGTTTTTCTTGCCCGAAACGCATTGCGTAATAGTGGCTTTCGGCATTGTATGTACTAGCTCTATCTATATATCAATCCATTAATGTAACATCCCTTGTATGTATGTACCTTACCTGAATAAACATATTTATATTTATATTATTTATAATGTCAGACTTTGGCATCAGTCATGTGTATGGAGTTCTTAGGCCTACCGGGGACCACGGCCAGAACCGGGCCCCCTTAGAGATGCAAGGGGAGCAATGGCCTATAGAAGCCCCCGTGTGGTTGGAAGCATTCTATGTCTGCCATCGACCGGAACAGGCACCCAGAAAGGTAAGCGCCTCAAAACAAACCCCTATTCTGGTTAAAATTGCTACCAAAAACCGAACTAGTGGATAGAACTCCCCAACCGAAAACAAGCAAACTAGTGTGACGTCACACACCACCGCGCCGCTGTCTGCGCAGCTCCCCCCTCCCCGGGAGGGGGAAGGGGGAGCCCCAGACCCCCCCGCGCCGGCTACCCACACCTCAATTCTTGAGGCTGATGCTATAGGCGATGGTCGTGTGCTCTGGCTCCGGTGTCGCTACTGTACTGTGTTTTGCGTGTGGTGTTGGTTTTGTGGGTGCGAGAGCCAGGAGTTATCTTCAGTACTCGGGCTGCATGCGCCTAGGGCTGCCTTCCCTAGGTGCCCTGTAAGTACTGCCCTTGGGGCTTGGGGCCACCTTCCACAGGCTTCTCGGGGTCTGCCTCTGCAGGTCCGTTTTACCTTTCGGTTTTTCGGCCGCCTGTTGGGCTCTTGGGTGTTCTGTTCTCCCTTGTTACCGGCAGGTAAGAGGCAGTTTGCACTGGTAGGGGCGCAGGGTGCTGCTCAGCTTGTATTTCCCGACATCGCGGCCGGCTCTGTTCCTTGGGGTTCGCTGTCCTATTGCGGGGTTTTGTTTTTCTTTTTGTTTTTGCCTTGTGGAGGGTTCTGTCATTTTATTCAGTTTGTTTTTGCCCTTCCACTGTTCTCCTCGGTGGTGCCCCCTGCTAGGTCCCCGTGAGTGTACACGTCCCTGGGGTTCAGCTTTAGAAGTTTGCTTGGTAGTTTTGGGTGCCGGTTTGCAGCACCCTGCCTAGGACTACCTGAGCGCGAGTCCTCTTAAAGTAAACGCTCAGGACCCTGGGAATCCCCTAGGGGGCGCGTGGGTCCGATGGATGTGACCCCAGAGTCCCCACTCGCTGTGTGCGAGTTTGAGGGTTGCTCGGTCCCCTTGTCTCAGGGTGACCCTCATTGTTTTTGCCTCTGCCACGCTGCCTGTTGGGTCGGTGATACTTTCGACCCCGAGTCCTGTGAGTGTTGCTGCTTGCTTGTGACTCAATTTACCCAATCCTCTGATGATTCTATTCGGATACTGGCGGCGCGTGCGTTGCAGTCTAGGTCTCGTCTGTTGCAACGCGCTCGGTTGGTTGCTTCCCCGGATGCCCCGGGGCTGCCCCGCTTTGTTTTTCGAGACCCGGACTTGGGGGTGGGGGTCGCTTCGATCCTGGTTTGGTCCGCACCTCCTCGTCCATCCCCTTCTGTTCGTTCTGGTCCCCCGCCCCTGCTTCCGGCCCCGAAGCGTCTGAGGGTTTCGGGGTCGGAGCAGTGGTTACTTGATCTCTAGACTCGGGCAGCTTCGCGGGTGCCCCTTCCGGAGGGGCGGCAGAGGCATTCGAGTCTTGTCTCCCGGCCGAAGCTTCAGGGTCTGACCAGTGGGCCCCCCTTCCTCCAGCTTTTCCGGCTGCTCCGTCCTTGTCTTGTGGGGTCGGGGCTTGGGGAGAGAACTCGGCCTCGGGTCCTCTGGTGAAGGACCTCGAGGCTGGGGAGGGGCTGACTTGGGGGCCTTGGGCCCCGCTGGACCCCGCCTGGGTTTTTCCTCCCACTGAGCGGGGATTATTGTTACAAGGAGTGGGGTTTTCTTTTCCCCCCTCTGCGTACGAGTTGGATTTGGTGTCGGCCACCCCCGGGTTCGGTTCCGTGTTCCCCCGGGTACGTCAGTTCCGTCCTTCCAGAGGTTTTCGGCTTATCGCATCCAACCTGGTGTGGTGCGAGCGGCCTTTGTAGCTTACCTCCTGCGTGACCCGGATTATGCCTCGGAAATGGATCCGTCCACGTTCAGGTTTGGGACTTCGTTCCCTTTCTGGCTCCGTTACGAGGTTCCGGAGTCGTCCTGGCTAGCAGACTGCCCCTTGTTTGGTCTGGATTCCTGGCATTCCTTCTGTCGTTCACGCAAGCTGGAGTGGCGGGAAGCTTCCACGGTGCTTCAGGTTTTCCTGGGGGGGCGAACTTGAGTACTTGAATGAGTGCTTGTTTGCCCCTGCCCTTCCCCGCGATGTATTCGTTATTCAGCTCCATGTGCAGGTTCCCTCTCTTTCGGCGGGGCTCGTTGCGGAGGACTTGCGCGCCCGGGGCCTTTTGAGTTCGGCCTTGCAGTTCTTTTCCCTCCTGGAGCTGTCTTTGGATTGGCTCGTGGAGGATGTGGGGTCGCTAGGGTCCGTCCCGGGGCCGGCACCTTGTCCTTGGCTGCACGTTCATCGGCTGCCTTGTTGAAGCTGTTCACGCCGATTTTGCGGGATGCGGTTTCCCTGTTTTATGCTTCCCGTCTCGCGTGTCGGCAGGCAGTGCTGGATTCCTCCGTGGAATCTGCTTGGGCTCTGGCTCTTAGGCGTTCTTCACCTTTTTTTCCTCTCCTGTTTGCGGAGTCGGCCGTGGCGCAGTTTATTCAGGCTGCGTCGGCGGCTTGTCGTCCGATGTCGGACTTGTTGGTTTTCCGGGGGTCCCGGGGTGGGTCTTCCCGGAAAGGTCGTGCCAGGGCTCGTGGTTCCTCTCGTCGTGGTAGGCCTCTGGTGTCAGGTTCGGGGTTCCTCCTGCGGACCCTCCCTCGTCTGGTCGGCGCGGTGTTCCCGCTGTGCGGGGTTCTGGGTCTCGTAAGGGTCGCCGGCCCTTTCGCGGTTTGCCCCCTTGACGGGGCGATGGGGGGGCAGCTTGCACTGTTTGCCCGCGCCTGATCCCACGATTCGTGGGCCTTTCGGGTCGTGTCTCGCGGCCTGCGGTGGCGTTGGGTGGCCCCTCCCTCCTTTGGGGGGTCGGGGCTGGCAGGGCAGGTTTCTTCCCCTGCGCTCTGTCGAGTCGTCTTTGAGTGGGTACGCTTGGGCGTCGTCGAAACGACGTCGTCCCTCAGATGGGTTTCCCGTCTGTTTCCGGTTCCGAAACGGGACTGCGCGGACCTGCGGTTCATTCTGGACTTGTCCCGTCTGAACCCCTGGGTTCATTGCCCCTCCTTTCGGATGACTACGCTGTGTCAGGTTTGGCTCCTCTTGGAGCCGGGAGCTTGGATGGTGTCCCTGGACCTCCGGGACGCTTATTGGCATGTCCCGATTCATCCGCGGTTCAGGGACTGGCTCGGTTTTGTTGTGGGGTGTCTGAGTTACCGCTTTCGTTGTCTCCCGTTCGGGTTGAACCTGGCACCTCGCGTGTTCACGCGCCTTACACGGGTTGTGGTGGCTCGTTTGCGTCTCCTAGGTGTTCGGGTGTTGGCCTACCTCGACGACTGGCTGGTTTGGGCTCCCTGCCAGTCAGCTTGCTTGCTAGCCAGGGATTTGGTTCTTTCCCAGCTCGCCGAGTTCGGGTTCTTGGTGAACTGGAGGAAGTCCCATCTGGTTCCCTCTCAGGTTCGGACTTGGCTGGGTCTCGTTTCGGACTCTCGAACCGCCTCCTTGTCTCTCCCTCCGGAGTCTCTCCTGCGGCTGCGGTCCCACCTTCGTCTGTTTCTGGAGGGCCCTCGGGTCACAGCCCGAGGGGCTGTGCGGGAGCCTGAACTTCGCGATATTGGTCTACCCGCCGGGTCGGGTTTGGCTTTGACGGCTGTTCTGGTTCCTTCGGGGTTCCCCCTTCCGCCTCTCTCGCGATCGCAGAGTTCGACCCCCGGGGGCCTTGCATCGGTTGCTGCGTCACCGGCTTCCTCTTCGGGTTTTTCGGGGTTCAGTGCCTTGGCGCCTACCCGAGCCCTCGCTCGATGTGTACACGGATGCGTCGTCTCTCGGCTGGGGTTTTGTGACCAGTGCTCACCAGGCCGGCAAGGGGCGTTGGGATCCGTCCTTCCGTCGAGCTCACAGCACGGTGCGGGAGTTCGCGGCAGTGTGGTTTGCTCTGGGGAGGATTCAGGTGGCCCTCGGATCGACGATTCGGCTCCATTCGGACTGCTCTTCGGTGGTTTATTGCCTGAACCGCGGGGGTTCGATGCGGTCCTTGTCTCTTTGGGGTTGGTCGCTTCGGGTGACTCGTCTGCTGAATTCTCGGGGTTTGGCTCTCCTGGCGGTTCACGTACGGGGCGTGTCCAACGTCTTGCCGACGCCCTGTCTCACTTCGTTCCCCTCTCCACGGAGTGGACGGTCGACGACGAGTCCTTCCGTTGGCTTTGCCAGACGTTCGGGCGCCCCAAAGTGGACCTCTTCGCGTCAGCGTGGTCGCGGCGTCTTCCCGTTTATGCGGCGCCCTTCCCCGATCGCGAGGCCTTCGGGGTCGATGCCTTTCGGCTAGACTGCTCGAGGTGGGGGTTCCTGTACCTCTTTTCCCCAGTTCAGCTGTTGCTCCAGGTCCTGACTCTCTTAGAGACTTACCAGGGGAGAGTTGTCCTTCTGGCCCCTTGGTGGCCGGCCCAGCCTTGGTTTCAGGCGCTGGTTGCTCGGTGTCCTAACCTGAGGGTTTTCCCGCGGCTCCGCCTCTTTCAGCAGATCGGGCCAGTACGTCACATGGCTGGTTCGGTCTTCTCCTCGAGTCTTCGCGTATGGTTTTTTTGACTCGAGTCTATCATCATCTCTATGGTGATCAGATGGCCTCCTTGTTGGTGGCCCACCTGAGGGCTTCTTCTCGGCGGCAGTATGAAGTTTCCTGGCGGTCCTTCCGTTTCTTTTTGCGTCTTCATCATGTTAGTTCCTGGTCTGTTCGGGTGGTCTTGTCCTTCCTCTCGTGGTTGTTTCAGGACCGTCATCTTATGCCTAACACTGTCGCTTCGTATCGTGCGGCGCTCGCGGAGCCGCTTCAGCTTGCTTTCGGTATCGATTTTAAGTCTACGCCATTTCGCAAGCTGTCTCGTGCATTGTTTCACCTCCAGTCTGCTCATGCGTCGCCTGAGCCGTCCTAGCTAGCTGGTCTTTGGACAGAGTGCTCGCTTTCCTTTCATCTCCTCGTTTCGTTGTGGCCCCTTCGGTCCAGGATTGTTTTTCCAAGGCACTTTTCTTGTTGGCTTTGGCCTCTGGGGGTCGGGTAGGGGAGCTCCATGCTCTCCTCCGGCGCAGGGGTTTCTGCTCTTTTGGTCGTGGTGATTGTTTTGTTCGTTTGCAGCCGTCTCCTTCTTTTCTGGCGAAGAATGAGACTGCTGCGTTCCGGAGGGGTCCATGGGTGGTTGATGCTTGGTTGGTCAGGCCGGGGGTGCATCATGTTTTGTGTCCGGTTGCAGCGCTTCGCCGTTATTTGCGCGCCACAGCTTCTGTGTCCGGGGACGCGCTGTGGGTTGATCCGGTTTCCCTTCTTCCCTGTTCGCGGGTTTGGGTTTTTCAGGTCGTCCGCAGGGTTATTAAGTCCAGCCAGCCTGCGGTCTATCCCCGTGCCCATGACGTTCGTAAGTTCGCGGCTCTTGCTGCCGTCTTTGGGAATATGTCTTGGTCTGATATTCGGGCGCGGGGTTTTTGGCGGTCGAACAGGGTCCTGGCTGCTCGTTACCTTGTGAATGTCCGTAGGCCTCGTCGGGCCTGTGTTGCTTTGGGTCGGCGGTTGCAGCCAGTTGTCTCGGCTTCGAGTTGAGGAGTGAGCGACGACCGCCTCCCGGGTAAGTCCCTCTTTTTTCTGTCTGTGGGTAGTTAGCTCCGGGGAGCCGACGGGGCTCCCCCCAGAAAACTAGCGTTGAATGTAATGAAACGCCATTTTCTGGGTGAGTCCCGGAGGCTCCCCAGCATCCCTCCCTCCCTCCGGTCGGCGGTTTTTCGCGTTTTTGACATCCAGCCTCAAGAACTGAGGTGTGGGTAGCCGGCGCGGGGTGTCTGGGGCTCCCCCTTCCCCCTCCCGGGGAGGGCGGAGCTGCGCAGACAGCGGCGCGGTGGTGTGTGACGTCACACTAATTTGCTTGTTTTCGGTTGGGGAGTTCTATCCATTAGTTCGGTTTTTGGTAGCAATTTTAACCAAAATAGGGGTTTGTTTTGAGGCGCTTACCTTTCTGGGTGCCTGTTCCGGTCGATGGAAGACATAGAATGCTTCCAACCACACGGGGGCTTCTATAGGCCATTGCTCCCCTTGCCTCTCTGAGGGGGGCCCGGTTCTGGCCATGGTCCCCGGTAGGCCTAAGAACTCCATACACATGACTGATGCCAAAGTCTGACATTAGCATATCAGCCTGGGATAGCTCCGGGGAGCCTCCGGGACTCACCCAGAAAATGGCGTTTCATTACATTCAACGCTGGTTTTTTGTATTGTTTATGAATGACGCAAAAGTTGGACAGCTTTTAAATTCAATAGGGAGTGAGTTCCATGGACTGGGTCCGTTTGTTTATATATATATATATATATATATACATATATATATATATATATATATATATATATACATATATATATATATGTATATATATATATATATATATATATATATATATATATATATATACATATATATATATATATATATATATATATATATATATATATATATATAAATAAATAAATAAATAAAAGAAAATATATATAAAAAAATCCAACCTGAAGTTCATGCCTTCTTTACTCAGGAAAGTCTCATCCGTTTATCAAAGAATTTTTAAATATATTTTCATATATTGATTTATTGGGGTTCTATTACATGGCCAGGAAGAATTTCAGATCCGGATTAACATTAAGAAATATTTTTTTGTACATTTATGTAGAACAATTTCTTTAGTATTTTACCATCCATGTATTTAAAAGCAATTCTGAAGTTAGAAAGTGTAGCATAGGCTCCTCGCACAACATTCTTTATGTGGTCCTCAGGTGATACTTTTCTATCTAGAACCATCCCTAGATCTCTTTTTTTTATCAGAATTTTTTAAGGATTTCTCACATAATTTATAGGTTGTGTGGAGTCTATGTTTTCCTATTCCACATTCCATAACATGACATTTATTCACATTAAATTCCATTTGCCAAGTGGTGCTCCATACACTTATTTTGTCCAGGTCATCTTGAAGGGTATGCCAATCATCTAAGTTTCTTGTTCTTCCTATTATCTTAGCATCATCAACAAACATGTTCATATAATTCTGTATTTCATCTGGTAGATTGTTTATGTAGACAATGAACATCCTCGGTGCAAGATCTGAGTCCTGTGGTACTCCACTTGTAACATTTCTCCAGTCTGATACATTGCCTCTGATTACTGCCCTCATTTTCCTATAAGTCAGAAAAGTTTTCATCCATGTTAGAAGCTTACCTGTCACCCCTCTAATATTTTCCAGTTTCCGGAACAACCTCTTTATGTGGAACTCTATCAAAAGCGTTTTTTAGGTCCAGATAGATGCTGTTGGATATTTCCAACACCGAATACAAAACTGTTGTATTCTCATTACTTATTACTAACTATACTAATTATTGTAGTAAGTAAAATTAACTACACGTAGAATTCTCATGTACTAATAATTCCATCTGTACAGTAGGTTAGAATTCTCACGTCACCTGACGCCAGTATTGCGTCAGATTTCCTTACAGTAAACACATTATATCCAATGTATGTGAGAATTAAATTCGATTCTCTATAACTAAGGCATTCTGTATGATAACTAATTGCAGATGAATTGACCTCCAACTAAAAGCCGAATAGAGCGTTGGAGTCATAGCATTTATCTCGTAATGAAGCTAACGTCACCAGTGAATGCCATGGGGAGACATTAATTCCTCTCCCTTATATATTTACTATTCTTAAATTGGTAAATAATAATAATTTCCTCCTCTAAATAATAAACCCGTCCAGTCTTCAACGTTTCAAGCGTAAATGCGAGAAATATTAATGTTCGTGACATAATTTGTTTTATGAACGCGCAACGCGGCGTGGGTTTGGGGAGGACCAACTCAGTACACGTGCAGAGCCGCTCAGAGGCAGACCTGCGCATACCGTACTCATAAGGAGACGCCATTGCCCAGCCACTAGGGCAGACGTTATCCATCCTCAGATGAAAGTCGTCACTGTGAGGCGTGAATAACCTTGCAGATAATATCTTCAGCTAGTGCTGGTGTCAAATAAGGAGCCTTTTAACTTGGTTCTTGACGACACGTGACCAGCCAGCGAAGCGCGCCACTATCCAGGATAGGCCTAGCCGGAGCCTGGGGACGCGAAGCACGGCAATCTTAAAACTTATAAAGTGCCCCACAGCTAAGTATATTCCTTTATGTGATGCATCGGGTAAAGAGTTTAGTAGTAGCTGGGTGATTGACCGTCATGACGCACGATAACATCTAATAACAGGTGATTAAATTTTGTCACCTATAATTCTCAATTTCTTGAATATATAGATTCAGTAGTTAAATTAGTTGCTACTGTAAATATTTGTCTTGCAGCACGAGAGAAGACTTCTCCATGCTGCCTTCTCCCATGTTAATCCATCTCATTCGTCAGCCGACCGAGTCCAGAGAATAAGAGGAACTTCCATGGCTTGTCTAAAGGAATCGTCATTAAGCTAAGATTTATTTTCTTTCATGATTCTATTGCAATTTCTTATGTGCAGAATTCCTCAGGATTAATATGTGGTTTACTGTAACTCTCATTACTATACTTATAATATATGTTCCCATTTATGGTAATGATATCAGTTTCAATATAATTTTATAGGATTAGATTATTATTAATTGAATTAGTGAACGAACCACACTAATTCCTGGACGTACTTACCTCCAGTAATAACCCCCCAATGTAGGTGTTTGAGGGTTTGATTCATTTAATTATACAGCCCATTAATTATTTCTATGATCATATTCTCCAGTATTTTATCCATAGTTACTGGTTCATCTAGGAATTATCTAATGATCAGAAATTCTCAGTTTCCCTCTTTACTATAAAAGCGGGTGGTCCTTCGTAATTTAATTT
Organism: Procambarus clarkii; assembly: GCF_040958095.1. Lineage (NCBI taxonomy): Eukaryota > Metazoa > Arthropoda > Malacostraca > Decapoda > Cambaridae > Procambarus > Procambarus clarkii. Next base: position 55,344,508 of record NC_091155.1, read on the forward strand.
ACTACATTAATATTTAAATAATCAGATTCAAGCCCCAAATATCCCACATAATGGTCCTTCGAACCGGATAGGCATTAAATTTATAATTAAAATATTAACCATTAATAACTAATCCTTGTGTGATAGAAGCTAGACTAACTATTTAATTAATTGTGTCAACTAACATTGTAACATATCAGTTAGCCTAGATCACACTAACATATTGCTACTTTCACCTCATGTATAAGGTAGCTTTAGTGGGTCATAGCCAATTACCCACAACACTTAGACCTATACCTCGCACCGAGGTGAGAATCTTTAAGTCACCAGGAGCAACAGCTCATAACTTTTACAATAACACCACCCTAACACCTGCGTTAGAGTGGCCTCACCATCTAACCATTATATACCTAGGTGGTAATGACATCCACCCCACTCGTCATCCGTCCGAGGTGATCGAACACCTCAAAGCCATAATTTCTTCTTTCAAGCTCATCAGTGAATCAGTAGTATTCACATTAGTGGAACCTCGCCAACCAAGTCAAGATAATCGTTGGGGAGTAACCCCAGAATACTACCTGAGAGCTGCTAAGTACATAAATTTCAGGCTGAAAAAACGAGTGAGATTGGATGCCACATATATCCAATTTACAGCCAGACCTTACAGACAGAACCTGACCAGAGATGGTGTACACTTGTCAGGGGAATCTAGGTTGCATGTGGTTGACAAGTTAATTAACACCATCAACCATCACAAAAGGCTGTGGCTACCCTGGAAACACAAACCGTAACTGTCTCTATTTTCCGCTTGTTACAACTTGTAATAAAGTTGTTACATCTTGGCTTAACGTGTTTATGACGTATTAGAACGTTGTTACAACTTGCTATATTGGTTGTTATAACTGGTTAGGTGGTGTTAAAACTTGTCCGAACGTTGTACCAACGTCGTAGTTTCGGTGTGTGTTTGGCGGGTAGCAAGCCAAACTTAACTGTACATAATTGTTCACCTGTGTGTGCAAGAGCACTCTTATAAAACAAAAAAAAACAAAAAATACAGCACAACTATATTCACCTTACTGCACCACAATAATCTTTACCCATGTTGTTAGGTAGAATTTAGGCTGAGATTGTGCAGAATTTGGTACAAGCCCAGACTAAATAATTTTATAGTTCTTAGTTAGGAATTATTACGACTAGATCTAAACTAGTCAGTGTTGTATGTATTATATTTTTTGTGCTGACCCTATACAGGGTGGGATTAATTTTTGAGATAACTCTGATTGGAGTGTCTCCATAATATTTCTCTTGTATGCATTATTTTGTGTATCTATTTTGTGTATTGCTGGATTATCTCCATTAACTCTGATGGTGATATGGATGAGCTAACCGGACGAGAACTAATGGTGAAGTTCAGACAGTACACAAAATATCTAGCTATTTGTTGTTAGGTAGGTAGGTACATTCAACCTCAAGTGAGGTAAAATATAAAGTAGTCACCTTAAATTAGGCTACAATTAATGTTACCTGTTCACTAATGAACAAGTACCCAAGCTTCATTAGTAATACATATACTAACACTGTGAAGTTTGAACCTAAGCCCAACATGGCTACTCCTGAGCAATTGAGGAGAACCTACATTGGCCTTAAAGGTCACTTGACCAGATTAATTAATAAGGCTGAGGGCTTAAATAAAGATAATCCCATTGACTCTTATCACTTAGAGGCATCAGTTAGATTGGCTGATCTGAAATTTGATCAAGTCAGATCTGCAGGTCAATCTTACCTTGATCTGCTAAATACTGTAGAAACTGATCCTGAAGAAGCAAGTCAAACTGTAGACGACATTGTGGTGTTTGTGTGTTACTGAGGAAGTCTTGGTTGTAGGGTTGATGTAAAGTCATGACTTGGTTACTGACTTTAATACTTAATATGATTACATGACTAGTAGCTACCAAGCTTGGCTGGCGTCCTGTACGCTCTCTTGTTTACCTTCCTCTCTGGCGTCTCAGCCGCCGCACATAGAAAACGGATGGTACCATTTTCTGTGAACATGACATCCCTCCTTTTCTTTAAAAAGAATGAATACAGGATGTCTATCATGCTTGTAGCACAAAGCAAAGTTATTGACACAAAGTAAGTTATTAACATATCAAGAGATACTGCATACATTTAACATTAATTAAGCACACAAAGAATTTAAACAACTTAATCTTTTCCACAAAGGATTTCAATGTTAAAAATACATATGCAATGTTAAACAAACATGAAAGAAACTGTACTACAAAGTTACAAAATATTGAATGAGAGATCTGCATTATTCAAACAATATTAAATTTACTTTAGCATGACAAGTAAATATTTTGCATTACATAGGAACACAATTAATCATCAAATCGTGTAGGGCGTTTAACATGACGTTTAGGACGAGAGTCCTTAAATGCAATAACATCCCTTGATGAATTGTTTGTCGGGTTATAACTATTTTTTTCTTTTTCTTTTGCACGACTTTGCACTTCATCATTTTCTACACTAGTTGGAATCACTTTGAAATAAGCCATATTACGTGTTATACTATGATCTCTATTACTAGCTGTTACCATAGTTCCTTTTACACTAATCACTTTATATGGTTTTGTATCATACGGCATATCTAACTTTCCCTCTTTTTTCTTTTTAACGAGAACAGTGTCTCCAACCTTTATGAACTGTTCCTTTGCACGTTGATCATGAGCAATTTTCATTTTGCCCTTGGCTAGTGCATCCTTCTGAGCGAGACGTTTATCCGTTACCTCGGCTGGCATGACGGGTAGTGCGATTCTCATAGGACGTCCAAATAAAAGTTCACCAGGTGATTTGCCCAGTGTTCCATGTGGTGTTGCACGGTAGTTCCTGAGAAAAGCATACATAGCTTGTTTCCAGGATCGTCCTTCGGCATGAGCACAGCGTACCGCTTTTATGAGAGGTTGCATGAATCTCTCAACTTCTCTATTTGCTTGAGGATGTAGTGGCATCACACGGCGGTGTTTGAATCCAATATGCTCAGCAAAGTTGACAAAGTCTTGTCCATTGAATGGCGGTCCATTGTCTGTCTTGACAACTTCAGGAATGCCAAAGTTTGAAAAGATCTTGTCGAGTTTCGGGATGACGGCCTTTGCAGATGTGGAATTGATGATTTCTACTTCTGGATAACGTGAGTGGTCATCAATGACTACCATCAAGTACTCTCCAGTCGGTAGTGGTCCGCAGAAGTCCATCGATACTTCCGTCCATGGTGCAGCAGGTAGTGGTGAAGGTTGTAGAGGTGTTGGTCTTGAAGTATCCACTGCAGCTTGGCAAGGGACACAGGCATCATGCATATCCTTTGCTTGACGATCAATGCCAGGAAACCACACCTTTTCTCGTAGCAGCTGTTTGGTCCTAACAAGACCTTGGTGTCCTTGATGTGCAAGCTTCAGAGCACGTTGCTGGAGAACAGCTGGAATCACGATACGAGTACCTCGCAGCACAGTGTCGCGTTGTTGCGTAACACTTAATTCTGTCTGGATGCGTTCAAGTGCTTTGAATGCATCTTGGTCAACTCCTGAGGGTGGGATGCGTGGAAACTTTTTCTTAGTCAATGCATCCACTGTTGCTTGCAGAGTTGGGTCCTCTAGGGTTGCAGTACGGATTTCATCAAGAGTAAGAGCCTTCGGGACTGCATCACAGGTTACAGAGTGTACATATTCCTCGGCAACTTGCTGATGCTTGGTGATGGTGAAACTGTTTGCAGGATGTCGACTGATGTAATCAGCGGGATTGCCTGCACCCGGCTTGTATTTCACCGTAAAGTTGTATGGTTGCAGACGAAGAGCCCATCTCTCAATGCGAGCTGGTGGTTTGGACTTTGGATTATTGAAGATGGTCTCCAACGGTTTGTGGTCAGTGACTATCGTGGTGAAGGGTGCACCAAGCAGATACACATTGAAGTGTTCACAGCCCCATACAAGAGCAAGCGCTTCCTTCTCTGTCTGACTGTATCGTTGCTCAACATCTGTGAGAGAACGGCTGGCGTAGGCAATTACTACTCGGGAATCTGGTTGACCAGGTTTGTGTTGGGCTAAAACAGCACCTAAACCAACAGGACTAGCATCCACTGTTAACTCAGTGTCCATTGATGGATCAAAATACGCAGCAGTCGCATTCTCTACTAGTGCATCTTTCACAGCATCAAATGCATTTTGCTCGATATCGCTCTAGTACCATGATGCATTTTTCTTCAGGAGCTCACGTAGAGGCTTTGTAATGGTAGCAAAATCTGGAATGAAGCGAGAACAGTAGTTTGCCATTCCCAGAAAACTATGTACTTCAGTGGACGTTGAAGGAGGTGCAGCATTCTTGATATCTGCAACTTTCTTAGGATCTGGAGACAGACCTTTGTCACTAAGTACATGTCCAAAGAATTCAATTTTATGTTGATTGAACTCACACTTTGCTCGGCTTAGCGTCAAATTCTTTTCTCGTAAGCGTTGCAATGTTGCACGAAGAGCTTTGTCGTGTTCAGCTTGGGTACGGCCATAAACAATGATGTCATCAGACATGTTGTCAGCATTAGGTATATCTTGCAATACCTGGCTGATGATGTGCTGGAATACCTCGGCAGCACTGTTAACACCAAAACTCAGGCGCTTGTACCTATACAGACCTCGATGTGTCGTAAACGTTGTGATGAAGCGACTCTCATCATCAAGTTCAAGCTGATGATAGCCCTTGTTTAAATCTAACTTGCTGAATATAGTTGCACCATTCAAGCGGTAGATCATATCATCTACAGTCGGTGTAGGATGGCGTTCACGCATTATTGCCTTGTTGGGAACACGCATGTCCACACAAATGCGTATCTCATCTGGATTCTTCGGCTTTGGTGGAGTGACAATTGGGCTTACCCATGGTGTTGGGCCTGTTACTGGTTCAATGATATCTAGTTCCATCAGCCTATCCAGTTCGGCATCGACTTTCTTGCGAGTATGGAATGGTTGTCGGCGATGTGGTTGGGCAACTGGAATGACATCTGGGTTGATATGCAGATGTACTTTGCTATCAGTATAACAACCTATGGATTTAAATCGATCAGAAAATTCAGCAACAATACCATCAACATTGTTTGCAGATTCCACTGCTACAGCATTAGAAAGCTGAAGTAGCCCCAATTTGGTTGAAGTCTTGTAACTGAGTAAAGACTCCTTTGCATTCCTAACAACATGGAATGTAGTAATGAGCATTGCATTCTTTGACTTAATCTCTGCAGTGAAAGTTCCAATCACTGGCAAGGCTACCTTTGAAGCATAGGCAGTGGCTTTGCCATTATAGTTCTCAAGCTTTGGGAACTGTTTTTTAAATTTCTCATAGTGGCACTCAGCAATGGTGTCAATGTTTGATCCAGTGTCAATGAGAACCTTGAGACAAATACCAGCAATGTATACACATGTCTCTGGGTTGTTTGGAAGATCATTCCATTCTGTGATTGCTTGTACTCCATAAGTATAATCACATTCACTGTCATCTGAGACTGGTTGTAATGAAATGTTGTCTTGTATATTATTAACATTCTGGATATGAGGTGCAATATTGTGTTTACCACCTCGACCCCTATGACCTGATCCTCGTACAGTGCTTTTATTCATTGACTGTGGTTTCTTTAGTGCAGAACGACACATAGCACCAAAATGACCTAGTTTTCTACACTCATAGCACTTCTTACCTTGAGCAGGACAAACATTATCTTGGTGTGGGTAGTCTCCTCCACAATTGTAACATTTATTGTTGACACCCTCTGATGTGGGTCGTTGTGACTGCTTGAGCCTTGTTCCTTGACCCCAGTTGTGACGTGGTTCTCGGCTAAATTTACTGTTAGGTTTGCCATGATATCTTCTTTGATTACGATGTCCTCCCTGAACTTTACATACCTCATCACTGTTAGTAACAGTGGCAGCACCGTTATTGGCACTGCACTCCATGACACGAGCATCACGTGCAGCATCTTCCATTCGACGAGCCATATCCAGTATCTTGGTAAGAGAACTGTCATCATCAACAAGTTCTAGAGCTCTTCGACGAAGACGTGTAGATGTGCATGATTCAATTATTTGCTGTTTGATTTCTTTGTCAACATCAGCAAACTCACAATGGGCTGCTAAACCCTGCAGACGTGTGTGGTATTGATCCACAGTTTCATTAGAGAGTTGTTTTGCTCTCCTGAAATGCATAATTTCCATAGCAGTATTTTGCCTTGGTTTGAAATGCTCTGTTAGTTTGGCTTTGGCAGTGTCATAATCTTTGGCACCACCAGTGTCTTTCAGTGTGTCAAAGTTGTCACAAACTCTATCACCTGCATAATGAAGTAGAAAGGCACGCTTTCTTTCAGCACTTTTGATGTCAGAAACTATCAACAAATTTTCAAACTTTTTAAGCCATTTGACCCACCTCTGTGACAGGTTTGTCTGGTCACAGTCAGGATCAAATGCAGGAAACTGAGGTATATTTGCCATTTTTACTGAATAAATGTAACTTATCACTTAAATGTTCCTCAGAATATTAAACACTTACTGCACTGTATATGTTAGTCAAGAATTCACTGTAATTACTTTAATTTTGCAAAGCACACAAGCATTTTAATGCAAAAGTTCACAACAGTGCACAATATAGCAGCAACTGACTTCTTACCTAGCCCTTGTGTACATGTGTTGTTCCTACTCACAGCAGCAGCACAGCAGTTGGTACAGCAGCAGTTGGTACAGCAGTTGGTACAGCAGCAGTTGGTACAGCAGCAGTTGGTACAGCAGTTGGTGCAGCAGTTGGTGCAGCAGTCGGTACAGCAGTCAGCTCAGTGTGATGAATTTTGTAGCACGAAGCGTCGTTTCGTAACCAAAACATCAGGTTTTGTACACATCAAAGCGTCGTTTCGTACACAACGTCGGCAGATTCCTCAGTACACAGTTTCTTCAGCACAACTTGGGTAGCACACAGCTTGGGTAGTACACAGCATCGGTTAGCACACAGCATCGTTTAGCACACAGCATTGGTTAGCACACAGCATCGGTTAGCATACAGCATCGGGTATGGCGCTCACAGCTTCTCTTCCTCCTCCAGGCAGCATGCTTCTCCCTTGTGTTTGAAACTGAACAAATACCTGCGGTCACAGTTCATCCTCGTCGCCAATGTGGTGTTTGTGTGTTACTGAGGAAGTCTTGGTTGTAGGGTTGATGTAAAGTCATGACTTGGTTACTGACTTTAATACTTAATATGATTACATGACTAGTAGCTACCAAGCTTGGCTGGCGTCCTGTACGCTCTCTTGTTTACCTTCCTCTCTGGCGTCTCAGCCGCTGCACATAGAAAACGGATGGTACCATTTTCTGTGAACATGACAGACATCTCCCAATATGAAGACGAGACTCACGATAAAATTATCAGGCTATCTAAATTAGCCAAACAATCTGGATCCAATACCAGTAACAATGGGTCTCACTTCAATAATCACTTACCCGAGGTTCGTTTACCAACTCTAGACTTGCCTACATTTTCAGGATTAGATACAGAAAATTGGGACAATTTTTGGACTTCCTTTGAAGTTCACATCCATAAGAAACAGTCTCTAGACAAGGTTTCTAAATTTCCATACCTACTTAGTCTTCTCACAGGAGAGGCTAAAAAGGTCATCCATAACCTTACTCTTAATGAGAGTAATTATGAGGAAGCTATAAAACTCCTGAAGTTGAACTATTGCAACAAAGAGTTAAGTATAGCTACCATTTATTATCAATTGCTAGATCTGAATGCACCAAACAGTAGACCAGAGTCACTTCAAAGCTTCAAACTAGAAGTAGAGTCTCTAGTAAAGGCCTTAGGTACCAAGGTCAATATACCTGGTTCTGAATGGTCTATCAAGCTATTGTTACAGAGGAAATTACCTCGAAATGTCTTGACAGAGCTCTGCTCACATTATAATACTGAGTTTCTTACTCTCGATCAAATTTTCGAGGGGTTGAGGATCACAGTTAATAGGTTAAAGACTCATGACAAAATTAAACCTGAGTCTAAGCCAATTAATACTGATATTTCAGTCAAACCTAAACAGACTCAGAGTAAGGCTAATAAATATAAATCCAAAACTACTCCATCCACTAGGAAAAGAAGTGGAAATGTAGGTACCTATTCAGTATCTCCTTCAGAGATAACCAATGACTTGTCTACTAAAGAGACTAAGTCTATTAACCAGAGAAAGTGTCTGTTCTGCAATCAGGAACACACCACTTACCAATGCTCTGCTTATCCTACGTATAATGCTAGAGTTAAAAGGTTACAGGAATTGCACCAAATGCATGGGTTCTCATGATCCCAAGAAATGTGCAGTACCGCTACGTACCTGCAACCGTTGTAACCAAGGTGTACACCACTACGCCTTATGTAGAAAATCTTCTACACCAACCATGACCACTGGAGAGAATTTTACTAATTCTACTGCAGTGCAATATTGTAAAGTACATCACGAAGTAAATGTACTTGCTACTGAGTCAGGCAATAATACTACTTTGCCTACAGCTCAACTTAAATTAATAAACCGAAGATCTAGAATTAACACTAGGGGTCTTTTTGACCAAGGTTCACAGAAAACCTTCATTACACAACAGTTGGTAGATGAGTTAAATTTAAAACCTACCAAAAGTGTGAAGTTAAACATTTCTGGTTTCCTGTCCAATAGTGGACCTCGTGACTACAAGGTAGTTAAATTACTAGTTAGATTAGGATCCTCTACTAGCCCAATCCATGCGGTGGTAGTGGATAAGATTCCTACGGACCTGCAGGTCACAGGATTAGCTCGCACTGCGAGACACCTTAAGCAAAACCGCATGAGGCTAGCGGATCATAAAATAAATTCCGATTGCCTCACAGATATTGGAATATTAATAGGCGCGGATCATTATTACAAATTTATAACTGGCTGCACTAGACAACATGGTATGAATTTGTTGTCGTCCGCAGGGGGCAAATTGCTCACAGGACCCGTGCTTTTCAGACAAGGTCCAGCGTCCACAAACCAACAAACCAATAATGTAATTGTGGCGTGACTAGGCTTAGAGCAGTCACCCCTACGCTTCAGGGAAATAGCCGAGGACATTGAATCTGACCCACCAATACATCGTTTGTGGGATTTAGATACGTTAGGCATCATCCCTGAGCAACCAAGTCCTGATGATACGTGGACTTACCAGCAATATCTGGATACAGTTGTCTACTCAAATAAACAATACTGGGTAAGACTCCCATGGAAGTTAGATCATCCACAACTTCCAGTGAATTATTTTATGGCAGCCTCACAATTGCAGTCTCAATTAACACGACTGCAGAAGCAGCCAGACAAACTAACCATGTATCACCAACTTATCCAACAACAACTTAACAATAAGTTCATTGAAGTTGTTGAACACGATGACCGAAAAACAGGTCATTATTTACCTCACCATGCTGTGGTGAAAGACTCATTGACAACACCTATTCGTATTGTCTTTAACTGCAGTGCTAAAGTAAAGCCGAGCAGTGTGTCTTTAAATGAATGTCTCCAAACGGGACCTAGCCTAACACAAAGGCTACATGACGTGTTGTTACGATTTCGCACAGGCATTTTTGCCTATACAGCTGACATCAGCAAAGCCTTTCTCTGAGTAGGATTACAGGAGGAAGATCGTGACTACACAAAATTCCTCTGGTTCAAGGATCCACTGGATCCTAACAGTGAATTAATCACCTATCGGTTTGCCTCCGTATTATTTGGTGCTACGTCCTCACCGTTTCTCTTGCAAGCAACATTAGACACGCATTTGAGGAAATCAGACAGCCCTTATAAGGCAACCATTAGCGACAACTTGTATGTCGACAATTTCCAGGGGACAACTAATGATCAAGCTGATCTGGTAGAAATCTACCATGAGGCTAACCGAGAACTGTTAGGAGCCAATATGCCTCTACAGTCATGGGCCTCAAATAATAAACTGCTTAACCAGTTAATCGAGAAAGAATTTCCCGATTATCAGGTACCCAGTAAATTAAAGGTTCTAGGCGTGGAATGGAACACCAGCACTGACGAGATGAATGTCAAGTCAGTGCAAACTGATAATTCAACCCTTACCATGAGAACACTGCTCTCATTTGTCAGTCAACCATTTGACCCTTTAGGCCTACTTAGTCCTATATTAATAAGGGGCAAACTCCTAATGCAGGAGTGCTGGCAGAAACATATGGGATGGGATGATCCGTTATCAAGTGAGTTACAAGCCAAATGGCAAATACTCTCAACGGATTTTAATCAGTTAGGCGTTTTGAAATTTCCTCGTAATGCTTCAGGACCAAACTTACCCACCGATTTGCACGTTTTTTGCGATGCCTCTGGCAAAGCATATGGCGCAGTAGCCTATTTAGTTAACAGTGCTCAAGCAATTTTACTCACATCAAAAGCAAGAGTCGCTCCCATCAAGAAGAGATCCTTACCTCAGATGGAGTTGACTGCATTGCTAGTGGGAGTAAGATTGGCCCTTTGCCTGGCAAAGACACTCAGTAATATCCACTTTGGTGAGATTGTAGTGTGGTCAGACAACGAGGCAGTCTTACAATGGGTAAGAAACAATAACAACAAAACTCCTTACGTCAGTAATCGCGTCAGGGAGATTCATGATTTATCCGCAGGATATAAGTTTAGACATGTCCCTACTAAGGACAATCCTGCAGATTATTTATCAAGAGGATTGACATTAAAACAACTTGTCAAGTCTTCGCTGTGGTTCAATGGACCTTCATGGCTTGTTGGTGGTCAGTGGCCCAAACAAAAGCCACAAGTCATAGTGACCAATATCACCACTCCCATGACGGAACCAGAGCCTCAGCGAACATTAGCCATTGATCCTCATCATTATTCCAACTTAAGCAAATTGTTACGAGTGACTGCGCACGTGTTTGATTTCCTTACTAAAGTAGGAATTCGACATAAATTTCCCAATCCTGTCCACTATTGGATCAAGCGTGCACAGAAAGAGACTCACGGAAGCGAATTTGAGAATCTTCCGGATAAACTCACTAAGTCTCTGGGCATCTGGTACGATGCCAACACTCATAACATACTACGATGTGGAGGACGTTTGCTGCATGCAAAGATTGACTTAGACACTAAGAATCCAATTCTTTTACCTCGTCACCACATCATAACTAAACTTCTTGTCTTACATCACCATCAATATGGTACACTACATGGTGGAGTTTTAGATACTCTCACCGACCTTAGACAAAAGTACTGGCTTCCTCAAGGTCGTCAGACTGTTAAGACCATTATTAAATCTTGTGTAATCTGTAAGAGATACGACGCTAGAGTCTGTCCTTACCCAGGACCTCCCCCCACTCCCAGAAGAGCGAGTGGTTCATCTTCGTCCTTTCGAAACCACTGGAGTTGATTATACAGGAGCCCTACTCCTCACTGGTAACCCAGATAATATACCAGTGAAGGCGTACATTTGTCTCTTTACATGTGCTACAACCAGAGGCGTGCACTTAGAGGTCACCCCAGACATGAGTGCTGAAGCCTTCATTCAAGCTTTCCGCAGATTTGCTGCCCGCCGATCATGTCCTAGATTAATGATATCAGACAACGGATCTAATTTTGTGGCAGGAGAAAGTTGTTTGCGAGAAGTCTGGAACCACCCTGAAGTACAGTCAGTCTTACAAAGAAGACAATGTCACTGGAAATTCATAGCACCGAGAGCCCCTTGGCAAGGTGGGTTCTATGAGCGAATGGTAGGCACAGTCAAGAAGTGTCTAAGGAAAACTTTACACCGACAAAAGGTCAGTTACTCAGAACTCCAAACCATTGTTGTGGAAATCGAGGCGCGAGTCAATAACCGCCCCATCACCTACCTGTCTGAGGATTACACCCAGAGAGAACCACTGAGCCCCTCTCACTTGATCCATGGAGGTCTACTGAGCCCTCTCATCCCTTTAGCCGAAGAGGACCCTGTAGACCCGTCCCATGTGACCAGAGGAGACTTGGTGGAAAGCTACCAGCATCTTTCTAGAGTTATTAACAGGTGGAATGAGGTGTGGACTCGAGAGTACCTCACAGCTCTACGAGAGTACCACTACGGAGCTTCGAGTCCTTACAATAAGGTGCAATTAAAACCGGGAGACCTAATACTAGTCGACAGTGATGGACCAAGGTCAGAATGGCCCATAGGTAAAATTATCACCATTCATCCAGATCGACAAGGTGTCCTAAGAGTGGTTAAAGTCTTATGCAGAGGCAACACTACTCTAAAAACTTTAGAGAAGCTGGTTCCCCTTGAACTGACTGAACAAGAATATCAGCCAGATCCAGTTTCCCCAGTAATTTCAGAGGACGATGAATTTGTTCCTCAAAGCAACCGCCCCACTAGAGCTGCAGCTCAACAATGTAGGCGGAATTTACAAGCCTATTACAACTCTGAAGAAGAGTAATTTCCTTCACTTTCCACTGAGATAACTATGATGATACTACGATGTGATATCACGTAACAAAACATTACATGTCACTATGACCCAGGATATCGCATCACCGTAGATTCTGTTAGTTTAAATTGGGAGAGTTAAATTCTATAAATATTGTGTAGGCTACAAACAACATGTTTCATTTGACATGTAAATAGCAAGACTCAAGTTCTTGTAAGTCCTTGATGAATCCGGGACGTTCGTTATGTGTGTACTAACATACTAACATATTAACATACTAATCTTAATATCACTTCGGGATAGGTCAGTACAACACAGTACACTACGACCCTAGAATCTTCCCCCCGGAGTTATGTTGGATATTTCCAACACCGAATACAAAACTGTTGTATTCTCATTACTTATTACTAACTATACTAATTATTGTAGTAAGTAAAATTAACAACACGTAGAATTCTCATGTACTAATAATTCCATCTGTAGAGTAGGCTAGAATTCTCACGTCACCTGACGCCAGTATTGCGTCAGATTTCCTTACAGTAAACACATTATATCCAATGTATGTGAGAATTAAATTCGATTCTCTATAACTAAGGCATTCTGTATGATAACTAATTGCAGATGAATTGACCTCCAACTAAAAGCCGAATAGAGCGTTGGAGTCATAGCGTTTATCTCGTAATGAAGCTAACGTCACCAGTGAATGCCATGGGGAGACATTAATTCCTCTCCCTTATATATTTACTATTCTTAAATTGGTAAATAATAATAATTTCCTCCTCTAAATAATAAACCCGTCCAGTCTTCAACGTTTCAAGCGTAAATGCGAGAAATATTAATGTTCGTGACATAATTTGTTTTATGAACGCGCGACGCGGCGTGGGTTTGGGGAGGACCAACTCAGTACACGTGCAGAGCCGCTCAGAGGCAGACCTGCGCATACCGTACTCATAAGGAGACGCCATTGCCCAGCCACTAGGGCAGACGTTATCCATCCTCAGATGAAAGTCGCCACTGTGAGGCGTGAATAACCTTGCAGATAATATCTTCAGCTAGTGCTGGTGTCAAATAAGGAGCCTTTTAACTTGGTTCTTGACGACACGTGACCAGCCAGCGAAGCGCGCCACTATCCAGGATAGGCCTAGCCGGAGCCTGGGGACGCGAAGCACGGCAATCTTAAAACTTATACAGTGCCCCACAGCTAAGTATATTCCTTTATGTGATGCATCGGGTAAAGAGTTTAGTAGTAGCTGGGTGATTGACCGTTATGACGCACGATAACATCTAATAACAGGTGATTAAATTTTGTCACCTATAACTCTCAATTTCTTGAATATATAGATTCAGTAGTTAAATTAGTTGCTACTGTAAATATTTGTCTTGCAGCACGAGAGAAGACTTCTCCATGCCGCCTTCTCCCATGTTAATCCGCCTCATTCGTCAGCCGACCGAGTCCAGAGAATAAGATGAACTTCCATGGCTTGTCTAAAGGAATCGTCATTAAGCTAAGATTTATTTTCTTTCATAATTCTATTGCAATTTCTTATGTGCAGAATTCCTCAGGATTAATATGTGGTTTACTGTAACTCTCATTACTATACTTATAATCTATGTTCCCATTTATGGTAATGATATCAGTTTCAATATAATTTTATAGGATTAGATTATTATTAATTGAATTAGTGAACGAACCACACTAATTCCTGGACGTACTTACCTCCAGTAATAACCCCCCAATGTAGGTGTTTGAGGGTTTGATTCATTTAATTATACAGCCCATTAATTATTTCTATGATCATATTCTCTAGTATTTTATCCATAGTTACTGGTTCATCTAGGAATTATCTAATGATCAGAAATTCTCAGTTTCCCTCTTTACTATAAAAGCGGGTGGTCCTTCGTAATTTAATTTACTACATTAATATTTAAATAATCAGATTCAAGCCCCAAATATCCCACAGATGCAGTCAACCCAACCATCTCTTTCCTGTAAAATGTCTGTTGCTCGATCATAGAAACTGAGTAAATTCGATACACCGGATCTTCAAGATCAAAAACCATACTGTCTGTCTGATATTATATCATTTCTCTCCCAGTGTTCTACCCATTTAGTTTTTGTTATTTTTTCCAATATTTTGACTATTACACTTGTCAATGATACAGGTCTATAATTGAGTGGGTCTTCTCTGCTGTCACTTTTGTAGAGTTGAAGTATTGTGTTTGTGTGTGTAGCATGTGCATTAATTCAAGTAGAGTGGCTGTGTGTTATCTGTAGCTGCAGCTGTAGAGAAACACAATTTTTGTTTAATGAGGATATATATTTTATTCAGGTTTTAATTATTTTCAGTTCACATTCAGGAAAATCAAAATAGGAAGATCAGGGAAGCGAAAGACAAGAATGTAGAGCAAGAGGATAAGTCCTTGAAAAAAATGAAGAAACACCGACTTTCTCAAGATACAACTGTGACAAGTAATCAAAACTCATTCTTCGATTTCTAAGCAAAACTTGTACTCACCTAGTTGTGTTTGCAGGGGTTGAGGATTGGCTCTATGGTCCCGTGTTTCAACTGTCAATCAACTGGTGTATATATTCTTTGGCCATTAATCCAGTTTGTCCAGTTTTAGTTATAAATTTTAAAGATTTAAAAATTGTAAAGTAATATAAACTTAATGGTAATTTAAGTAATGAAAACTTATGGGAACTTAAAGTAAAAATGAACTAGAATAATTAATAACAATGGATGACCAATAAAAGTCAAAAAGCAATTATGAAATCTATAAAATGAATAGCTTACTTACTATATTATAATAAGTACACTATAGTTTAATTTTAAAGTTACACTAAAACACTAAAACAAAATGAGGTAGATTAAATTGAGATACACTCAGGTACACTGGATGATAAAATTTATACTAGAGGACACAGGCAAAGCCAGTGTACTATGGAACAAGGAAGTAAAAAAAGAAAAAAAAGAGACAATAATAAAGAAGACCCATTTTTTTTTTTTTTTTAAGTTAAAACCTTTTGGAAGGAAAGGCAGAGCAAAAGTACACATTGGTAGTTAAATGAGGTCATAATTTGAACTCTGGTTATTCAGCAGCTATCCCACAGTCATTCAGGAGAATTGAGGTGAGCTTCAGTTGTTATAAAATAGGTTTTTCCAGTGTCAGTCCCCCCTAGCTATAATTGTATTGTCTCCCACAAAACAATGTTTAATTACAGGGGATTTTTTCCAGAAACCCCGCAGTTTAAATAAGAGATTTTGTCTGAACCTGGTCAGACATTTATTCACATAAACATTTGATTTACTAGAGACTGCAAATTTGAAAAGGTCTGACTTGCGGAAGCAGCTATCTAGTTTAACTCAAATTCTCCTGTTATTTATACCCTCCTGTTGATTTGATACCCACTCTATAAGCTGATTTGATGTCACTAGTTTTGATTGAATATTTTGATCATATCTTGGATATTTTGATCTTTGGGGAATAAATTTCAATATTTGGATCATACCTTGGAACATTTGGTCTTGGGGGAAAGACCATCATGCATTCATTCATTAATTCATGATGGTCTTGGGAGAAGTTTGTGAATGAATGAATGGAGGTTTTGGGGAGGCTTCAAGTGTGCTTTTTGGACCTGGCGAGTCTTTGGTTCCTGTCCCATCTCAAGAATATCTGATCATATATTCAAAGCTCTTTTTGTTATTTGACAGTCTACCAGCTGTCAACTATTTGTTGTGATGTGTTTTGTTAATATATATTTTGTTTAGAATATACTGTATGGAAACCAGGGATACAAATATTGTATAGCTACAAATATAAAAAAAAAAAATTAAATATAACGTACTTGTTATATATTCTCAAATAATTATTATATAAGTGTGCAATGAATTGATGTGTGCTGTATTTGCAGAGCATCAAATCATGTAGATGGTAGGGCAAGTACCTTGAGGTGCTTCCGGGGTTTAGCGTCCCTGCGGCTCGGTCGTCGACCAGGCCTCCTGGTTGCTGGACTGATCAACCAGGCTGTTGGATGCGGCTGCTCGCAGCCTGATGTATGAGTCACAGCCTGGTTGATCAGGTATCCTTTGGAGGTGCTTATCCAGTTCTCTTGAACACTCTGAGGGGTTTGCCAGTTATGCCCCTTATGTGTAGCGGAAGCGTGTTGAACAGTCTCAGGCCTCTGATGTTGATAGAGTTCTCTCTGAGTACCTGTTGCACTTCTGCTTTTCAATGGGGGTATTCTGCACATCCTGCCATGTTTTCTGGTCTCATGTGATGTTATTTCTGTGTGCAGGTTTGGGACCAGCCCCTCTAATATTTTCCACGTGTAAATTATTATGTATCTCTCCCGCCTGCCCTCAAGGGAGTACAGATTTAGGCTCTTTAGTCGGTCCCAATAGTTTAGATGTGTTACTTTTTTTACTGAGTAATAATTTTTACTGATGGTTTACCAAGTGGATTCTAGCAGTAAAGGTTCTCTGCACGCTCTTCAGGTCAGCAATTTCTCCAGCTTTGAAAGGGGCTGTCATTGTGCAGCAGTACTCCACTCTAGAGAGCACAAGCGTTTTGAAAAGTATCATCATCGGTATAGGATCTCTAGTGTGAAAAGTTCTTGTTATCCAACCTGTCATTTTTCTTGCAGTTGTGACGGCTACTTTATTATGTTCTTGAAAGGTAAAGTCTTCAGACATGAGTACACCCAGATCCTTGACATTGCCTTTTCGTTCTATGTTATGATTTGCCCGAGTTTTTTACGTGGTTGCCGTTTTTATATTTTAATTTTGTCCATAGCGCATGAGCTGGAACTAATCTTCGTTAAACACCATATTATTTTCTGTAGCCCATAGAAAGACCTGATCTACATCTGATTGGAGTTTGCTGTATTCTCTATGTTGCCTACTCTCATGAAGATCCTAGTGCCATCTGCAAAGGATGATACAGTGCTATAGGTTGTGTTCTTGTCTATGTCCGATATGAGGATGAGAAAAAGTACTGGAGCAAACACAGTACCCTGGGGGACTGAGCTCTTCACGGTTCATGGGCTGGATTTTATTTTGTTGACTATTACACATTGTGTTCTGTTAGTCAGGAAATTGTAGATCCATCTACCTATTTTTCCGGTAATTCCTTTTGAACGCATTTTATGTGCAATAACACCATGGTCATTTATCAAAAGCTTTTGCGAAATCTGTGTAAATTACATCAGCATTTTGTTTGTCTTCCATAGCATCTAATGCCATATCATAGTGGTCCAGCAACTGCGACAGGCAAGAGCGCCCTGTTCTGAAACCATGTCCATGTTGTCCGGGGTTATGCAGATGCTGTGATTCCATGTATTTTGTGATCTTATTTCTTAGCACTCTCTCAAAATTTTTTATGATGTGCGATGTTAGTGCTATCGGTCTAATTTTTTGCCTCTGCCTTATTTCCTCCTTTATGAAGTGGTGCTATCTCTGCTGTTTTTAGTATATCAGGGATAACGCCAGTATCTAGGCTTTGTCTCCACATAATGTGGAGGGCCTGCGATAGTGGTTTTTTACAGTTCTTGATGAATATGGAGTTCCAAGAATCCGGGCCTGGTGCAGAGTGCATAGGCATACTGTTTATGGCTTCTTCAAAATCCAGTGGGGATAGGGTGACGTCTGATATATGATTTGATGTTGGTATCATATCCATGAAAAACTCATTTTGGTTAGAAATCTTTAGTGCGTTTAATGGCTCGCAGAAAACAGTCGTATTGCTTCCTCACTAGCTCGCTCATTTCTTTGTTGTCATCGGTGAAAGTTCCATCTCTCTTTCGCAGGGGCCCGATACTAGATGTGGTTTTTGATCTTGATTTTGCATAGGAGAAAAAATATTTCGGATTCCTCTCTATTTCACTGATGGCCTTTTACTCTCTTTGCCTCTCCTGGGTTTTGTATGATTCTTGTAGCTTTAGTTCAATTGTTTCTATTTCTCTACTTAACCTTCTTCGCCGTTCTTGAGCTTTCTTTACTAATATAGGGAACGACGTTCTCGTTCCAATCTGCATCTCTTCCTCTTTTTTCTTAGGGGTATGCGGGATGAACATATTTTTAGTGCTACTGAGCTTATTTTTTCCAGGCACTGGTTCAGATATGCATTTTCTAGCTGTTCTTCCCAGTTTATTTCTGTGAAGTCCTTGTTTATTTGCTCCCAGTTTATCTGTTTATTATTGAAGTTGAATTTGCTGAAATCTCCTCCACCGGGAATCTGGACTGGTTTTGAAGGTCTATTCCCCATGGCTGTCATAACTTCAATTAAGTTGTGATCTGAGTAACAGGTATTTGTAATCATTATGTTCCTGATCAATTCATCATTATTAGTGAAAATGAGGTCCAGCGTGTTCTCCTTCCTAGTTGGTTCTACTATTTGCTGGTTTAAAGCAAACCTGTCGCATATCCGTAGCAGGTCATTTGCATGTGCCTGTTCATTTAGGCTACTTCCTGGTATTCTTTCTGATATTACTGTATTAGCCAGGTGCTTCCATTTCAGGTACCGTAGGTTGAAGTCCCCAAGCAGGATGATGTTCGGAGCTGGATTTGTGAGGTTTTCCAAGCAGTGTTCTATTTTCATTAGTTGATTTTAAACTGCTGAGGGTTTGCCTCCAGTGACTTATATACAAGGACAATAAGTACATTTAGGATCTCTATTTTGATTATCAGCACTTCCACCATATCATTTGAGGTGTTTAGCAGCTCAGTACAGATGAGTGTGTCTTTGATGTAGAGGCTGACCCCACCCTGAAGCCGGTGTTTCCTATCACATATGAAAAGATTGTACTCTGAGATCCATATTTCACCATCATGGTAGTCCTTTGTGTGGGTTTCTGTTAGGGCTGCAAACACTGTATTTGCCTCATGAAGGAGACCATCTATAAAGTGAACTTTGTTGGATTTGCGTGTTTTTATACCCTGGATGTTGGCAAATATAAATGATGTTATCGTGTTAGTGAAAGTGCTGGATGCCTTACTTCGTGTTAATATCTGAGGCTCTGGTAAGGAGGCCACTGTGTTTGCGTCCTCTCTAGCATTTGACCGAGTTGGTGGTAGAGTCTGGTCATTTTTAGCCATTCTTCTCCTCCTCCTCTTGCTAAAAAATTATCCCGGTCGTTGGAGTAGTGGGTGTGTTCATAGTGGCAGTGTTGCTACCACGTGTCGCACTCATAATTTGTTTTGTTCACTTGTTAGATTGCATTACTTGCATTTTCCCACTAGTTATCTTACAGTAGAGGTAATTACCTAAGTGTAGTTACAGGATGAGAGCTACGCTCGTGGTGTCCCGTCTTCCCAGCACTCTTTGTCATATAACGCTTTAAACTACTGACGGTCTTGGCCTCCACCACCTTCTCCTTTAACTTGTTCCAACCGTCTACCACTCTGTTTGCGAAAGTGAATTTTCTTATATTTTTTCGGCATCTGTGTTTAGCTAGTTTATATCTATGACCTCTTGTTCTTAACGTTCCAGGTCTCAAGAAATCTTCCCTATCCATTTTATCAATTCCTGTTACTATTTTGTATGTAGTGATCATATCACCTCTTTTTCTTCTGTCTTCTAGTTTTGGCATATTTAATGCCTCTAACCCCTCCTCGTAGCTCTTGCCCTTCAGTTCTGGGAGCCACTTAGTAGCATGTCTTTGCACCTTTACCAGTTTGTTGATGTGCTTCTCAAGATATGAGCACCACACAACTGCTGCATATTCTAGCTTTGGCCTAACAAAGGTCATGAACAATTTCTTTAGTATATCGCCATCCATGTATTTAAAAGCAATTCTGAAGTTAAAAAGCGTGGCATAGGCTCCTCGCACAATATTCTTTATGTGGTCCTCAGGTGATAGTTTTCTATCTAGAACCACCCCTAGATCTCTTTTTTTATCAGAATTCTTTAAAGATTTCTCACATAATATATAGGTTGTGTGGGGTCTATGTTCTCCTATTCCACATTCCATAACATGGCATTTCTGGGGGGAGCCCCGTCGGCTCCCCGGAGCTTTACCGGCTGATATGCTAATGTCAGACTTTGGCATCAGTCATGTGTATGGAGTTCTAGGGCCAACCGGGGACCACGGCCAGAACCTGGCCCCCTCAGAGAGGCAAGGGGAGCAATGGCCTATAGAAACCCCCGTGCGGTTGGAAGCATTCTATGTCTGCCATCGACCGGGTCAAGCATCCAGAAAGGTAAGCATTCCAAAACAAACCCCTATTCTGGTGAAAATTGCTACCTAAAGCCGAACTAGTGGATAGAACTCTTCAACAGAAAACAAGGAAACTAGTATGACGTCATACGTCACCGCGCCGCTGTCTGCGCAGCTCCCCCCTCCCCGGGAGGGGGAAGGGGGAGCCCAAGACCTCCCACGCCGGCTATCCACCATCAGTTCTTCGGCTGATGCTATAGGCACCGGTTATGTGCTCCGGCTCCAGTGGTTGTTTCAGCACTGTACCTAGAGTGTGGCGTCTGTTTTCTAGGTGGTGCGTGAGCCGGGAGTGATTCTCCAGTATTCGGGCTGCATGCGCCTAGGGTTCCCTTTCCTAGGTGCCCTATAAGTACTGCCCTTGGGGCTTGGGGCCACCTTCCACAAGTTCCTTGGGTCCTGCCCCTGCTTGGCCGTTTACTGCTTGGTTTTCGGCCGCTGTTTGTGGGCTCGGGTGTTCTGTCTCCCTTGTTCGCCATAGAGTAAGGGGCAGTTTTTGCACTGGTGGGGGCGCAGGGTACTGTGCAGCTTGTCTTTACCAATAATAGCGGCCGGCTCTGTTCCGCTTGGGTACGCTGTCCTCTTGCGGGGTTTTCTTTTTCTTTTTGCTTATCTACCTGGTGGGGGGGGGTCTGCCTTCGTTCTTGCCCCTTGTGTCCCTTGTGTTCTAAGTATTTTCTGGTGGTACCCCCTGCTAGGTCCTCGTGAGTGTACACGTCCCGGGGGTTCAGCTCTTAGAAAGTTGTTTGGTAGCTTTGGGTGCCGGTTAACAGTACCCTGCCTGGGATTACCTGAGCGCGAGTCCTCTTATAGTAAACGCTCGGGACCCTGGGAAACCCCTGGGGGAGCGCGGGTCCGATGGATGTGACCCCAGAGTCCTCCCCTCGCTTCCAGCGAGTTTGAGGGTTGCTCTCACCCTTTGTCTCTGGGTGACTCTCTGTTTTGCCTCCGTCTGCTGCCTGTGGGGTCGGTGACACCTTCGATCCGGATTCCTGCGCGTTTGGTTGCTCGTTGTGGCTCGGTTACCCAGTTGTGCTAACAAAGCGGGTGCGGGCAGCAGGGGCGTTGCACTTGAGCATTGGTGGTGGCAACGTTCTCGTGGTTTCCTCCCCGGGAGCCCCGGGGCTGCCCCGTTGTAATTCGTTTTGGGACTTGGGGGTGTTGGTTGCTTCGGTTCCATCCACGCCCCCTTGTCTTTCCCCTGGATCACCCTTCCTGCCTGCATCCGGTTCCTTACCGTCTGTAGGTTCGGGGCGGGGTTTTTGATGGTGTTGAGACTGGGGCAGTCTCGGGGAATTCCCCTTCCGGGGTAGTGACGGGGGCATTTGAGCCTGTTCCTCCAGCCGTGTTGTATGAGTCTGCCAGTGGGCTCCCTTCCTTAGTGTTTTCACGGCTGCCCCGGTTTTCTGGTACGGCCGGGGCTTTGGGGGAACGGCTCGGCCCCGGGGCCTGTCGTGTAGGTTCCCGGGGCTGGGAAGGGGCTGACCTGGGGGGCCTTGGCCCCGTTGGACCCCGTGGGGTTTTTTATCCCCCTCTAGGCGGGGCTTGTGGTTACGCGGAGTGGGGTCTTTCCTCCCCACTCGCCGTACGTGCTGTTGGGCGTCGGCCTCTCCCCGGGCTCGGTTCCTTGGCCTTTGAGTCGGTTGGTTCCGTCCTGTGGGTGGATGTTTCCTCCCACCTCTTTTTGGGACGATGTTTTCGTCATGTTTCCCCGTTCGATGGGGTTCTGCGTGACTTCTGATCTCGGGTGCGCCTGCGCCTTCGTGTGCCTTCGGAACTAGTGTTGGCTTCTGTGTTCTCGAGGGTACGGGAAGGTTTTTTTGCTACTTCCCGCATTATTGGAACGTCTGTCGGCTCCTCGTGCTTGTCGCCCGGTTGGGCTACTTGTCGCCCGGTTGGGCTACTTGTCACCCGGTTGGGCTACTTATCGCCCGATTGGGCTACTTGTCGCCCGGTTGGGCTACTTTTTTGGCTCTTTGCTTCTTTGGCCGGTTTTCTTGTTCCTGCTTCCTCTTTTGGCTACTTTTCTCGTGCGGTAGTCCTGGCTGGCGCCTTCCCGCAGAGAGGGTGTGCGGTTCGGCCAGCGTGTTATGCGCATGCGCCGTGGGGTTTGTTTTGGTCTGGGCGGTGTTTCAGTGCTGGTGTTTTGCGCCCTTTTTGCTACAGTGCTTCGTCTCTCGTTCTTCTCCCTGGCTGCGGTCGCCTCTCTCTGCTCTCCTGCAGGTCCGGCTCTGGCTTCTTCACCTGGCTGTGCTCCCAGGTTCTTCTGGGCACGGTTGAGTCGTGTCAAGTTCGTGCCACCGTTCGCCAGGTGAGTTTCTGCGGTCTGGCGTCTTTTGGCCGGGCGCTGGATGCGGAGTTGTTTATATACCTGTCTTTGTTTAGGTATATTTTTGTACGACTGAGACCGTTCGCACACCAGTGACTGTCCCTTTTTCAACCCTTCCTGTCCCCCTCATGTGCATGTCCAACCCATGCTGGAGTCATTCAGGGGACCCTCCTTTTTTAATGTTGTGAGGTGTGGGGGTTGTAGGGTTGGTTCTGTACTCACCTGGTTAGGCTCCTGTCTGTGCTTGCAGGATTTGGGCTCTGGCTCTTGGGTCCCTCCTATCTGGTAGAACTTGCGGGATAGTACCAGTGGAGTGCAGTGGTGCTATTGGCACATTTGGGGAACACTGTATTACCATCAGAGGTCTGTGCTTGTTACACGACCTACTTGCGAGCATAAGCCTTCTTGCTGGTTCGTCCGTGGACTTCCAGGGCACACTAGCCTATTTTCGTATGGCAGTTCCGGCCCGTCCTGGTTGTGGGGGTATGTGGGCCGGTGGACTGCTCCTGGCAGCTGCCTGGTGGGCCACCCTCTGGCCGGTCTAGCCTGGCCTTGGGCCGGGCTTCAGGTGTAAAAGAGCTCCCAGTACCTCTTCCAGCAGGTATCGAGCGGGGTTTCTCCGCCGTCGGTCGCCTGGTGCAGGTTTCTGGGCCTGCGGGGTTTTGTCGTGTCTCCGTTGGCCCTGTCTGGGGTCTGCCTGCTTCGTTCTCTGCCTTTGCAGAAGGGAGTTGCTATTTACATGTTGCATGTTCCAGTGGTGCCTGTTGCTGCTGCTGCACGTGTGCATTGGTACCGTGTTTCACGGTGGCGTGTCCTTGTTCCTGTGTCCGGTTGTGGAGTGGCATTTTGCTGCCGTTTTGTGCCTGGGGATTGCATGGGGGTTTTTCTGTCCCTGCCTGATTGTCCACCCCTGGTTGTTTTCCTGGGGTTTTTGTGCTTCTGCTCTTTCTTCCTGCCTCCTCTGCAGCAGGGATGTTCTGCGTGTGTTCTTAGGCGTTTGTCAGCCTGTGTCCTGTGATGTGCTTCTTTATCTCGGTCTATTGCAGTTGTTCGTACCCCTTGGTTCGGGTACTGTTCTGGCGGCGGCCCTTCCGCCTTCTTTGGTTTCCTAGCTTGCCCGGCCGGGGTTTTTTTTTGGGGGGGGAGGGGTCTTGCGATGTCTCGCGTCGGACCCGTCGTTATGAACTCCTGGGGGGCTTGCATGCTTTGGGGAGTTTTTTCTGTTCAGCAGACGTTCCATCTCCTTGTGCCGCCTGGGTTTCGGTGGTCGTGCCCGAGATCTTCCCGCGGCTCCGCCTTTTCCTGGGCTCGGAGGGGCCTTGTCGGGGCTGCTTATGTTCTGCCTCGCGGTCTCGCCTCCAGTTGGTGGTCGGGTGGCTTCGTGGTAGGTGTCCCACCTGCGTGCTTCTCTTGGCGGCAGTATGGGGTATTTTGGCGGTCCTTCCTTTTCCTGTCCCTTCTTAGGTGGTTACTCTTGTTAGCTTAGTTTACTCTCGGCTTGGTTTTCTGGTGGGGGTTGGGGGCCGTCGTCTTGCCACATACTGTCGCCTCTTTTCGTGCGGCGCGGGCGGAGCCGCTTCAGCTTGCTTTCGGTCTTGGTGTTGCTTCTGCACCGTTAGTCAGCTGTCTTGTGCGTCGTTTCACCTCCGGCCTGTTCGTGCGCCGCTTGCACCATCCTGGTCTCTGGTCAGCGTGCTCTGTCTTCTCCTCAGTTGGTAGTGCCCCTTCGGTACCGGTGTGTTTTTCGTCGGCTCTTTCCTTTTGGCCTTTGCCTCTGGGGGTAGAGTCGCTGAGTTTTCTTGCTCCTTCGGTTTTAGCGTTTTGGTTGTTCGGTGGCAGCAGTCTCCATCTTTTCTGGCGCGGGGTGGGGCTGCTGCATTCTGGAGGGCTCCAGGGTTTGTTGGTGCTTCGTTGGTCGGGCCGGGGGTGTGTCGTTTTTGTGTTCAGTGGCGGCCCTCCGCTGTTGTTTGCGTGCCACGGCATTTGGGTCCGGAGCGCGTTTTGCGTTGATCCGGTTCTGTTCTTCCCGGTTAGCGGGTGATAGTGTCCCGGGTGGTCAGCCGTGTTCTTGCGGCTACGCGGCCTGTGTTCTTCCCTAATGCCTGTGGCGTTCGTGGCTTCGCTGCTCTCGCTGCCGTCTGGGCGACGTGGCCTTGCAGTCTTTCGGGCGTGGATTTTTGGTGTTCGTGCAGGGGCCTTGCTACTCGTTGTTCTTGTGTTGTTCCCGGGATTTTTCGGGGCTGTGGCCCCTTGGGTTGGCGTTTGCTGCCGGTTGTCTCGCCTCCTTGGGGGGTGCGTGGTGTCCGCCTCCCGGTTCTGTCCCTTTGACCTTCCTCTGTGGGTAGTTACCTCTGGGGAGCCGACGGGGCTCCCCCCAGAAAACCAGCGTTGAATATAATGAAACGCCATTTTCTGGGTGAGACCCGGAGGCTCCCCGGCAACCCTCCCTCCCTCCGGTCGGCGGTTTTTCGCATGTTTTGACATCCAGCCTCAGAACTGATGGGTGGATAGCCGGCGTGGGAGGTCTGGGGCTCCCCCTTCCCCCTCCCGGGAAGGGGGGAGCTGTGCAGACAGCGGCCCGGTGACGTATGACGTCATACTAGTTTCCTTGTTTTCTGTTGAAGAGTTCTATCCACTAGTTCGGCTTTAGGTAGCAATTTTCACCAGAATAGGGGTTTGTTTTGGAATGCTTACCTTTCTGAATGCTTGACCCGGTCGATGGCAGACATAGAATGCTTCCAACCACACGGGGGTTTCTATAGGCCATTGCTCCCCTTGCCTCTCTGAGGGGGCCAGGTTCTGGCCGTGGTCCCCGGTTGGCCCTAGAACTCCATACACATGACTGATGCCAAAGTCTGACATTAGCATATCAGCTGGTAAAGCTCCGGGGAGCCTCCGGGTCTCACCCAGAAAATGGCGTTTCATTACATTCAACGCTGGTTTTATTAACATTAAATTCCATTTGCCAAGTGGCGCTCCATGTACTTATTTTGTCCAGATCTTCTTGAAGGGCATGACAATCATCTAAGTTTCTTATCCTTCCTATTATCTTAGCATCATCAGCAAACATGTTCATATAATTCTGTATACCAACTGGTAGATCATTTATGTAGACAATAAACATCACTGGTGCAAGAATTGAACCCTGTGGTACTCCACTTGTGACATTTCTCCAGTCCGATACATTGCCTCTGATCACAGCCCTCATTTTTCTATCAGTCAGAAAATTTTTCATCCATGTTAGAAGCGTACCTGTCACTCCTCCAATATTTTCCAGTTTCTAGAACAACCTCTTATGTGGAACTCTGTCTAGTGTCTGTGTCTAGTTTGGTGTCTAGAGGTGTCTAGTTTCTGTGTCTGGGCACTAATTACCTGAGTACATTACACCTGCTTGATGGGGGTTCTGGGAGTTCTTCTACTTCCCAAGCCCGGCCCAAGGCCAGGCTCAACTTGTGAGTGTTTTGTCCACCAGGCTGTTACTTGGAGCGGCCCGCAGGGCCACATACCCACCACAGCTCGGCTGATCTGGAACTTCTCTTAGAAAACAGTCCAGTTTTCTCTTGAAGATGTCCACGGTTGTTCCGGCAATATTTCTTATAGTCGCTGGGAGGACGTTGAACAACCGCGGACCTCTGATGTTTATACAGTGCTCTGATTGTGCCTATGGCACCTCTACACTATTTGGAAGAAGACACACACAGTGGGTACTGGGGTGGGCCTACCTCCAAATGGCCCCTTGGTAAAAGTAAACCAATTTTAACTCAAATAATCTATGCTAGGATTCTTGGAAACCATTGTGGCACCACAATTGCCTTTCTTAGTCTCTGTCTACCGATTGTTGTAATGCCTGGTGGCCTCTGTCTACAGACTACTATGGTTCCAAATTTCTGTGATTTTGGTGTTTTGTTTTTTGCAAGAAATATATATTTATTATATATGTTATGTTTTCCACATTTTCAGCACATCAGTGTCTACTTACTGCTGAAGCAAGTACCTTCATCAGGGTTCCCAAAGATCATATCTTAGAAGGGTCGAAGACGTCTGTCATGTTCACAGAAAATGGTACCATCCGTTTTCTGTGTGTGGCGGAGCAGACGCCAGAGTGCAGGTAAACAATAGAGCGTACAGGACGCCCGCCAAGCTTGGTAGCTACTAGTCATGTAATCATATTAAGTATTAAAGTCAGTAACCAAGTCATGACTTTACATCAACCCTACATCCAAGACTTCCTCAGTAACACACAAACACCACATTGGCGACGAGGATAAACTGTGAACGCAGGTATTTGTTCAGTTTCAAACACAAGGGAGAAGCATGCTGCCTGGAGGAGGAAGAGAAGCTGTGAGCGCCATACACGATGCTGTATGCTAACCGATGCTGTGTGCTAACCAATGCTGTGTGCTAAACGATGCTGTGTGCTAACCAATGCTGTGTGCTACGCAAGCTGTGTGCTACCCAAGCTGTGCTGAAGAAACTGTGTACTGAGGAATCTGCCGACGTTGTGTACGAAACGACGCTTTGATGTGTACAAAACCTGATGTTTTGGTTACGAAACGACGCTTCGTGCTACAAAATTCATCACACTAAACTGACTGCTGTGCCAACTGCTGACAACTGCTGTGCTGCTGCTGTGAGTAGGAACAACACATGTACACAAGGGCTAGGTAAGAAGTCAGTTGCTGCTATATTGTGCACTGTCGTGAACTTTTGCATTAAAATGCTTGTGTGCTTTGCAAAATTAAAGTAATTACAGTGAATTCTTGACTAACATATTCAGTGCAGTAAGTGTTTAATATTCTGAGGAACATTTAAGTGATAAGTTACATTTATTCAGTAAAAATGGCAAATATACCTCAGTTTCCTGCATTTGATCCTGACTGTGACCAGACAAACCTCTCACAGAGGTGGGTCAAATGGCTTAAAAGGTTTGAAAATTTGTTGATAGTTTCTGACATCAAAAGTGCTGAAAGAAAGCGTGCCTTTCTACTTCATTATGCAGGTGATAGAGTTTGTGACAACTTTGACACACTGAAAGACACTGGTGGTGCCAAAGATTATGACATTGCCAAAGCCAAACTAACAGAGCATTTCAAACCAAGGCAAAATACTGCAATGGAAATTATGCATTTCAGGAGAGCAAAACAACTCTCTAATGAAACTGTGGATCAATACCACACACGTCTGCAGGGTTTAGCAGCCCATTGTGAGTTTGCTGATGTTGACAAAGAAATCAAACAGCAAATAATTGAAACATGCACATCTACACGTCTCCGTCGAAGAGCTCTAGAACTTGTTGATGATGAAAGTTCTCTTACCAAGATACTGGATATGGCTCGTCGAATGGAAGATGCTGCACGTGATGCTCGTGTCATGGAGTGCAGTGCCAATAACGGTTCTGCCACTGTTACTAACAGTGATGAGGTACGTAAGGTTCAGGGAGGACATCGTAATCAAAGAAGATATCATGCCAAACCTAACAGTAAATTGAGCCGAGAACCACATCACACCTGGAGTCATGGAACAAGACTCAAGCAGTCACAACGACCCACATCAGAGGGTGTCAACAATAAATGTTACAATTGTGGAGGAGACTACCCACACCAAGATAATGTTTGTCCTGCTCAAGGTAAGAAGTGCTATGAGTGTGGAAAACTAGGTCATTTTGGTGCTATGTGTCGTTCTGCACTAAAGAAACCACAGTCAATGAATAAAAGCACTGTACGAGGATCAGGTCATAGGGGTCGAGGTGGTAAACACAATATTGCACCTCATATCCAGAATGTTAATAATATACAAGACAACATTTCATTACAACCAGTCTCAGATGACAGTGAATGTGATTATACTTATGGAGTACAAGCAATCACAGAATGGAATGATCTTCCAAACAACCCAGAGACATGTGTATACATTGCTGGTATTTGTCTCAAGGTTCTCATTGACACTGGATCAAACATTGACACCATTGCTGAGTGCCACTATGAGAAATTTAAAAAACAGTTCCCAAAGCTTGAGAACTATAATGGCAAAGCCACTGCCTATGCTTCAAAGGTAGCCTTGCCAGTGATTGGAACTTTCACTGCAGAGATTAAGTCAAAGAATGCAATGCTCATTACTACATTCCATGTTGTTAGGAATGCAAAGGAGTCTTTACTCAGTTACAAGACTTCAACCAAATTGGGGCTACTTCAGCTTTCCAATGCTGTAGCAGTGGAATCTGCAAACAATGTTGATGCTATTGTTGCTGAATTTTCTGATCTATTTAAATCCATAGGTTGTTATACTGATAGCAAAGTACATCTGCATATCAACCCAGATGTAATTCCAGTTGCCCAACCACATCGCCGACAACCATTCCATACTCGCAAGAAAGTCGATGCCGAACTGGATAGGCTGATGGAACTAGATATCATTGAACCAGTAACAGGCCCAACACCATGGGTAAGCCCAATTGTCACTCCACCAAAGCCGAAGAATCCAGATGAGATACGCATTTGTGTGGACATGCGTGTTCCCAACAAGGCAATAATGCGTGAACGCCATCCTACACCCACTGTAGATGATATGATTTACCGCTTGAATCGTGCAACTGTATTCAGCAAGTTAGATTTAAACAAGGGCTATCATCAGCTTGAACTTGATGATGAGAGTCGCTTCATCACAACGTTTACGACACATCGAGGTCTGTATAGGTACAAGCGCCTGAGTTTTGGTATTAACAGTGCTGCCGAGGTATTCCAGCACATCATCAGCCAGGTATTGCAAGATATACCTAATGCTGACAACATGTCTGATGACATCATTGTTTATGGCCGTACCCAAGCTGAACACGACAAAGCTCTTCGTGCAACATTGCAACGCTTACGAGAAAAGAATCTGACGTTAAGCCGAGCAAAGTGTGAGTTCAATCAACATAAAATTGAATTCTTTGGACATGTACTTAGTGACAAAGGTCTGTCTCCAGATACTAAGAAAGTTGCAGATATCAAGAATGCTGCACCTCCTTCAACGTCCACTGAAGTACATAGTTTTCTGGGAATGGCAAACTACTGTTCTCGCTTCATTCCAGATTTTGCTACCATTACGAAGCCTCTACGTGAGCTCCTGAAGAAAAACGCATCATGGTACTGGAGAGATATCGAGCAAAATGCATTTGATGCTGTGAAAGATGCACTAGTAGAGAATGCGACTGCTGCATACTTTGATCCATCAATGGACACTGAGTTAACGGTGGATGCTAGTCCTGTTGGGTTAGGTGCTATTTTAGCCCAACACAAACCTGGTCAACCAGATTCCAGAGTAGTAATTGCCTACGCCAGCCGTTCTCTCACAGATGTTGAGCAACGATACAGTCAGACAGAGAAGGAAGCTCTTGCTCTTGTATGGGGCTGTGAACACTTCAATGTGTACCTGCTTGGTGCGCCCTTCACCACGATAGTCACTGACCACAAACCGTTGGAGACCATCTTCAATAATCCAAAGTCCAAACCACCAGCTCGCATTGAGAGATGGGCTCTTCGTCTGCAACCATACAACTTTACGGTGAAATACAAGCCGGGTGCAGGCAATCCCGCTGATTACATCAGTCGACATCCTGCCAACAGTTTCACCATCACCAAGCATCAGCAAGTTGCCGAGGAATATGTACACTCTGTAACCTGTGATGCAGTCCCTAAGGCTCTCACTCTTGATGAAATCCGTACTGCAACCCTAGAGGACCCAACTCTGCAAGCAACAGTGGATGCATTGACTAAGAAAAAGTTTCCACGCATCCCACCCTCAGGAGTTGATCAAGATGCATTCAAAGCACTTGAACGCATCCAGACAGAATTAAGTGTTTCGCAACAACGCGACACTGTGCTGCGAGGTACTCGTATCGTGATTCCAGCTGTTCTCCAGCAGCGTGCTCTGAAGCTTGCACATCAAGGACACCAAGGTCTTGTTAGGACCAAACAGCTGCTACGAGAAAAGGTGTGGTTTCCTGGCATTGATCGTCAAGCAAAGGATATGCATGATGCCTGTGTCCCTTGCCAAGCTGCAGTGGATACTTCAAGACCAACACCTCTACAACCTTCACCACTATCTGCTGCACCATGGACGGAAGTATCGATGGACTTCTGCGGACCGCTACCAACTGGAGAGTACTTGATGGTAGTCATTGATGATCACTCACGTTATCCAGAAGTAGAAATCATCACTTCCACGTCTGCAAAGGCCGTCATCCCGAAACTCGACAAGATCTTTTCAAACTTTGGCATTCCTGAAGTTGTCAAGACGGACAATGGACCGCCATTCAATGGACAAGACTTTGTCAACTTTGCTGAGCATATTGGATTCAAACACCGCCGTGTGATGCCACTACATCCTCAAGCAAATGGAGAAGTTGAGAGATTCATGCAACCTCTCATAAAAGCGGTACGCTGTGCTCATGCCGAAAGACGATCCTGGAAACAAGCTATGTATGCTTTTCTCAGGAACTACCGTGCAACACCACATGGAACACTGGGCAAGTCGCCTGGCGAACTTTTATTTGGACGTCCTATGAGAATCGCACTACCCGTCATGCCAGCCGAGGTAACGGATGAGAAGCATCCGTCTCACTGAGAAGGATGCACTATCCAAGGGCAAAATGAAAATTGCTCATGATCAACGTGCAAAGGAACAATTCATAAAGGTTGGAGATACTGTTCTCGTTAAAAAGAAAAAAGAGGGAAAGCTAGATATGCCGTATGATACAAAACCATATAAAGTGATTAGTGTAAAAGGAACTATGGTAACAGCGAGTAATAGAGATCATAGTATAACACGTAATATGGCCTATTTCAAAGTGATTCCAACTAGTGTAGAAAATGATGAAGTGCAAAGTCGTGCAAAAGAAAAAGAAAAAAATAGTTATAACCCGACAAACAATTCATCAAGGGATGTTATTGCATTTAAGGACTCTCGTCCTAAACGTCATGTTAAACGCCCTTCACGATTTGATGATTAATTGTGTTCCTATGTAATGCAAAATATTTACTTGTCATGCTGAACTAAATTTAATATTGTTTGAATAATGCAGATATCTCATTCAATATTTTGTAACTTTGTATTACAGTTTCTTTCATGTTTGTTTAACATTGCATATGTATTTTTAACATTGAAATCCTTTGTGGAAAAGATTAAGTTGTTTAAATTCTTTGTGTGCTTAATTAATGTTAAATGTATGCAGTATCTCTTGATATGTTAATAACTTACTTTGTGTCAAAAACTTTGCTTTGTGCTGCAAGCATGGTAGACATCCTATATTCATTCTTTTTAAAGAAAAGGAGGGATGTCATGTTCACAGAAAATGGTACCATCCGTTTTCTATGTGTGGCGGAGCAGACGCCAGAGTGCAGGTAAACAATAGAGCGTACAGGACGCCCGCCAAGCTTGGTAGCTACTAGTCATGTAATCATATTAAGTAATAAAGTCAGTAACCAAGTCATGACTTTACATCAACCCTACAACCAAGACTTCCTCAGTAACACACAAACACCACAACGTCCATTATTTTGAAGCCATCAAATAGAAAAGAAGAAAGAAATAATTTGAAGATAGTCAAGAAGGAAGATGAATCTGTTGGAAAAGGGCAAGTCATGATGCTTCAGAAGAAAATAACGTACTATTTGTCTGATAGCAGATAATAAACTATTTTTTGATAATGTAATTGAGTCAGAGGTGACTCCCATCAATCTTACTTCCTCTACAGAAAAATAAAATTAATATAAACAAAATATTATTTATGTAAAATAAGATTTATTTTTGTAATAAAATTTATTTTTGTAATAAAATCAATAAACTTTATGTAATTAAGTCAGAGGTGACTCCCATCAATCTTACTTCCTTTACAGAAAAATATAATTTCTAAGAAAAAATTCCTAAGTATTTATGTAACATATATGATATATTTTTTTAATAAAATCAATAAACTTGTGTTTAAAGTCAGTAGTCCATATATTAATTTATCAATCCATCCTTGTGCAGTATGTGCAGTACCACAGCCTGGGTGTGGTACTGCACATACTGCACATGTGTGCTTCTCTCAGAAGTTCCTGTTGCACCTCTGCTTTTCAACGGGGCCCCCTCCCCGCTCACCTCGTTGTCGCCGTGTGGGGGCTTAGTGGGTGGCTGCCGGAGTGTGATGCTCCTTGGGACAGTAATCTGTCCTTTTCTAGCCTTGTGCTCCTGCTGCCGTCCTCTCCAATTCTGTTGGGCATCTTTTCCTTTTCCTTCTGTTTCGTTTTTCTCCCCCCTCTTCTCCTATCTGCTTGCCGTTTCCTGCCGACCTTTTGCTCGTTCTGGTTCTTCCCTTGGACTTCTTCTATTTTGACGCCCCGGTGCTTGAGGAGGCATACTCTTGCACCCGTAGACATGTAGTACCCGACGTCGAGAGCGAGGGGAACCTTTTATTGTCAATCCCCCTTTCGTCACTGAACCCGATCTCGACGGACTGTCGGTTTCTTAAGGTGGCGTTTGTGGGGCGTATACTCACGACGCACCCCTAGGAGGCCCCGACAAGATCGGCGATAGCTTCTTGTTGGGTGTCCTGCCTCTAATTGTGGCTCCATGGTGGGTGTGGGGGCACATTCGTGAATGAATTCTTCTTTTCGTCAAGATGATAACCCCTGTTTCGGCTGCTTCTGGTTTACCTTCTCAGGCTCGTGGGGTGGGCGACGAAGCCCCCGAGTCGGTCCGTATTGGAAGACCGGGCTCTGTAGCCTCCGCTGCATTGGGCCCCGACCTTGCTCCTCCTTTGGCCTCTCTGACTCCTTCCCCTGGCTCCCCTCCCTCCTCTGTGGTTGGGTCGAGCCCCAAGCCCCCAGTGGTGACTACCTCGTCCCCTGGCGCGGCTCCTTCTCTAGTTGTAACTACTGCGCCTTTTAACCCCTCTCTCTCTGGGGGTTCTCACCGCCGTCCTCGTCACGGCCGCCCTCGCTCGATTCCTTCCAGTTCTGCTACCTATCAAGCCTTGTTTGGTCCCGCTTCGTGGGCCAAATATTTTGATCTCCTCCCTCTTGATTCTGCGCCTCCTGACGATTTCTCCCTCCATCGACATCTCATTGATTCCGTGGATGCCTCCATTACTTTCAACCCCACTCGTCTCGGTACACGTGTCGTTGCTGCTCCTTCTCAGGATGCTGCTTCCCGCTTGGCTGCCTTATCCTGCCTTGGCGAGACCCCCGTTCGGATCTCGAAGAACGCTCAGTTGAATGCCAGTGTTGGCACTATTTTGCTCCCGCCCCATGTTGCGACCGGTGTTCGGGACCTGCGCGACTGCCACGACGATATTCGACATATCCTCGCTGCCCAGGGCCATTCTATTCTCCAGGTGGACACGTTTACTCGTCCCCCTCGTGGTAGTCGCCGTCAACCCCTCCGGGTTGTGAAGATTACCTTTGATGGTAGGACCCTTCCACCCTCTGTCATTCTTGCTGGTGCCAGGTGCTCTGTCCAGGAGTACATTCCTTCTCCTCGGCTCTGCAACAAGTGCTGGAGGTTTGGGCATGGTGCCCTCCGCTGCTCCGGGACTGTCTCTCTCTGTCCTTTGTGTGGTGGCGAAGGTCACTCTAAGTTGGAGTGCACTTCTCCCCAGGCTCGTTGCCTCAACTGCGGTGAGGCCCATCCTACCTTCTCCCGTGCGTGTGTCCATTACAAGCTTGAGGCAGCCGTCCTCAACTTGAAGCACCGGGAGCGTTTATCTTTTCCTGAGGCGAGGCGCCAGGTTCGCCGGCTCCCGCCTTATGCTAATATCTCTTATGCTCGCGTGTTGCGCTCTTCCTCTCCTCGTCCTTCCCGCCTTCTTCTGACTCACAACCGTTTCCGGGCCTTGGACCCTGATGCGCCCACTGCCCCCTCCTCTGTTCCTTTGGGTTCTCTCCCGAAGGATCCTCCTCCTGGTCCTCTGTCTGGGGTTCCCCTTCCTTCTACCCGGTCTGTCGTGTCTTCTGTGTCTTCTTCCTCGTCCCCCTCCGATCCTCCTTCCCATCCTCTTCCTCCATCTATCGGCTCTCCCCACCGCCTGTCGGTGCGGGCGGATGTCCATCGCTCTCCTAACGGCCGTCGTATGTGCTCTCGTTCGGCTTCTCCTGTTGAGACACTGGAATCCGTTGCCCGGTACGTAGTTGCTGGGACACCGGTCTCTTTAAGTCAGAAGCGTAAGCCTGGCTCCTCTCCTTCCTCTTCCCCGGCGGATAAGAAGGCTTCGCTTTCTTCCTCAGCTCCTCCTTCTGGCTCTGTTGCTCCTTCCCCTCCCGTTTCAGTGCTTGCGCCCCCTGTTCCTGCTATGGAGGTTTCTTTGGCCCCTGCTTCCCTTTCGGTTGCTGCTCTTGCTGGGGTGCGCTCCCCTCTTTCTACTCCCCCTCTTCCTGCTGCTGTCCTTGACTGCTCCTCTCCGTTGTCTCCTCCTCTTCCTCCTCCTCCTCCGGACCCTGCCCGCCCACCTCTGATCTATTCTCCCGTTTCCTTCCCTCCGTCTTTGCTCAGTTTACCCATGCCCCCTAACCCTGACTTTGCTGACCCTGATCCCGACCCTGATATTCTTTAACGTGCTCTGTTGCTCTTTCGCCTTTGTTTCTTCCTTGTTCTCTGTTTTTGTCCTTTCTCTTTTCGTCGTTGTCCATTCTTCAATGGAACGTTCGAGGTTATTACGCCAATTTCCTCGAACTCCAACTTCTGATTTCGCGGTTTTCGCCCCTTTGTGTCTGTCTCCAGGAGCCAATGCTTGGTGCTCGTCCTGGTGGTTTTTTTGTGGATATTCCTTTCTCTCCCCCCCCCCCCCCCACCCAGCCATTGCTGGGGCTTCTATTTCTTCTGCTCTCTTGATTCGGGCTGATGTTCCCTTTGTTCCTTTACTTTTTCCTTCGCCTCTCCATTGTTCTGCTGCTCGTATCTTTGTGGGGAAATGGTACACAGTTTGTTCCATTTATCTCCCCCCGAGTGTCCCGCTCTCTCTTCCTGATTTGAAACACCTCCTAGACTCCTTGCCGGAGCCTGTGCTCCTGCTGGGTGACTATAATTGTCGTCATTCTCTTTGGGGTGACGTTCTGACGAATACCCGGGGTCGCCTCCTTGAGCCGTTTCTCCTCTCTTCTTCCCTGTCTCTTCTGAATTCTGGTGAGCCCACTCATTTGGACTCTCGGACTCGCACCCTTTCTTGTCTTGATCTTTCTCTCTGCTCTTCTTCTCTTTACTTAGATTTCACGTGGCAGGTTCTTGATGACCTCCATGGAAGTGATCATTTCCCCATGTTTCCTTTTTCTCTTTTCGCCCTTCCCTCTCTTTCCCTAGGTGGCAGTTTGCTAAGGCAGACTGGACCCTATTTACCCTCAGTGCTGCTCTCTCTGACCTCTCCCTTCTGCCTCTCTCGCGCGCTCTCCAACTTTTTCATGACACTGTCTTCAACGCTGCCCTCCGCTCTATTCCTCGCTCTTCCTCTCGGGGTCCACGGAAGTGCGTTCCCTGGTGGAATGCGGACTGTGCTCGGGCTGTCCGCTGTAAGCGTGCAGCCTGGAAGAGGCACCGCCGTAGGCAGACGACCGATTCTTTTCTTTTCTTTCGGAAAGCGAGTGCAGTGGCCCGTAGGGCCATCCGTACGGCTAAACGTGAATGTTGGGCATCTTATGTCTCAACAATTACGTCCGAAACCCCTCTG
This sequence comes from Procambarus clarkii, assembly GCF_040958095.1. Lineage (NCBI taxonomy): Eukaryota > Metazoa > Arthropoda > Malacostraca > Decapoda > Cambaridae > Procambarus > Procambarus clarkii. Next base: position 55,381,204 of record NC_091155.1, read on the forward strand.
GCCCAGATCTGGAAGCGTATCCGCAAGATAGCGGGTAAGTTCGTTCCCGATGTTTCACCGGTCCTTCACCTCCATGGTACTCTTGTGGCGCTTCCGAACTGGGTTCCCACTTTTCTTCTGTTAGCTCTGGTCTTCATCTTCCCCAATCTTTCCTTCTTCGTAAACCTGTCCTTGAGTCTCGTCCTTTAGATTTCTGCACTCATCTTCAGCTTCCCTATAATGATCCCTTCTCTCTCTCTGAACTTCGTTCTGCCCTGGCCCTCTACGGTTCTACGGCGGCGGGCTCCGATGGTATTCATTATGAGATGCTTCGCCATCTCCCTCCGAGCACGTCTCAGTATTTACTGAGTCTGTATAATCGGATCTGGGAGTCGTCGTCAGTCCCTGAGGACTGGCTCGATGCCGTTGTCCTTCCTGTTCGCAAACCGGGGTCTCTGGGTACTTCCCCTAAGGACTTTCGCCCTATTGCTCTCACGAGTTGTGTCTGCAAACTCTTTGAACGTATGGTTAACGTTCGTCTGATGTGGTTCCTGGAACACCATCACCTCCTCTCCCCTTCTCAATTTGGTTTCCGCAAGTGCCGCAGCACGACAGATGTCCTGGTGAACTTGGAGGTCTATATTCGTACTGCTTTTGCTGCGAAGACCTCCGTTGTTGCCGTCCTTTTTGACCTAGAAAAGGCTTACGACACCACTTGGCGTTATCATATCCTATCTCAACTTCATTCTTTTGGCCTTCGTGGTCATCTCCCTCTCTTTCTCCGCAGCTTCCTCTCTCGCAGTTCCTTTCGGGTGCGCCTTGGTACCGCTCTCTCTCCCTCTTTTCAGCAATACGAAGGTGTGCCCCATGGTAGTGTTCTGAGCACTACTCTTTTTCTGGTTGCCCTCAATGGTCTTCTTTCCTCTCTTCCTTCTGGTGTCTTCTCCGCTCTCTATGTCGATGATCTTACCCTTTGTTGTCAGGGTGATGATTCGCCTCTCCTTCAACGCCGGCTTCAACTTGCAATTGATGCCGTGTAGTCTTGGGCCACAGGTCATGGCTTCAAGTTCTCTACTTCTAAGACTTGTGCCATGACTTTTACGCTGAAACGGGTTGTTCTTTGTCCCTCTTTGTCACTTTATGGTCATCCCCTTGAATACAAAGATTCTGCGAAGCTTTTGGGGTTATTCCTTGACACTCGTTTGTCTTGGTCTCCCCATATCTCTTACCTCCGTGTTGAGTGCTCTAAGGCCCTTACCCTTCTTCGGGTCTTGTCCCATACTTCTTGGGGGGCAGATAGGCGCACTCTCCTTGCTTTACATTCCTCTCTCGTCCTGTCTAAGCTCGATTATGGTTGCCCTGCTTACTCTTCTGCTTCTCCTTCTACTCTTCGCCGTCTTGATGCTTTGCACCATACTGGGTTGCGCCTCAGTTCTGGTGCCTTTCGTTCGACTCCCATCCTTAGCTTGTATGTTGACACTGGCTTCCTGTCTCTCCAGGACCGCCGTGATCGCTACTGTCTTCGCTATCTTGCGCGGTCCTTGCAACATCCTTCCTCTTGCCTCTGTCGTGCTTTAACTTTTACCCCTCCTGCGGTTCCTGTTCCTCTTCACCACCTCCCTCTTTCTGTCCGGTTATCTCGCCTACAGGATTCTCTTTCCGTTCGTATTTCTGATGTTTCTCCTCGTGTTGTTCCTTCTTTGCCCCCGTGGAGGGTCCCTCTTCCGCGGTTTTGTACATCCTTGACCCGTATCACTAAAGCTTTTACCCCTCCTACGGTTCTAAAACGCCTTTTCCTCGAGCACTTTTCTTCTCACTCCCGCTCCGTTTCTGTCTTCACCGATGGGTCTAAGTCAGCGGACGGTGTTGGCTACTCTGTTGTTTTTCCTGATCGCACTTATATGTGTCGCTTGCCTCCGGAGACTAGCATCTTTACAGCGGAACTATATGCTATTCTCTATGCTCTTCGTCTCCTGCTTTCTCGTTGTCAGTCTTCCTTTGTGGTTGTTGTTGACTCTCGTAGTGCCCTCATGGCTCTCGGGTCCTTTAATCCGGTTCATCCAGTAGTTGTCGAGATCCAGCATTGGCTGTTTCTCGTTCACAGTAAATTTAAGTCGGTTGAGTTTTGTTGGGTTCCCAGCCATATTGGTGTCTTTAAATGAGCGTGCGGATGCTGCCGCCAAGGAAGCTGTCCGCTCTTGTCCCATCTCTCGTAAAGGCATTCCGTATTCCGACTTTTACCCGGTTATCCATTCCTCAGTCCTTACCCGTTGGCAGGCTTCTTGGTTGTCTGTTACTGGTAACAAGCTACATACTCTTAAATGTTGTGTTTCCTCGTGGCCGTCCTCCTTCCACCGCAACCGGCGGTGGGAAACAGCTCTGGCGAGGTTGCATATTGGCCATACTCGCTTAACCCATGGTCACTTGATGGAGCGCCGCCCTGCTCCTTATTTTCCTAGTTGCATTGTCCCTCTTACGGTCGTGCATGTCCTTCTTGAATGTCCTGACTTCCAGGACGAGCGTGTGTCTTGCTTTCCGACCGCCCCTCGCGGTCACCTGTCCCTCGATAGAATTCTTGGTGACTCGGATACTTTTGATATCGTTCGCCTTATGCGTTTTTGTTCTCGTATTGGCATCCTTGGTGATATTTAGCGCCCTCTGATTATTTTGCGTATTTGATGGTGCTACATAGCCTTCCCGGTTTGGTGCCTTCTTTTGATAATTACTTACTTACTTTCAACGGGGGTATTCTGCACATCCTGTCATACCTTCTTGTTTCATGTGATGTTATTTACGTGTGCAGGTTATTTCTGTGTGATGGTTGTAATTTCAGATTTTTGTTGATGAATTTGGAGTAGGGGTAATTAAGGGTGGTGGGTCCCCAAGCACAGTTATATATATATATATATATATATATATATATATATATATATATATATATATATATATATATATATATATATAAATATATATATATATATATATATATATATATATATATATATATATATATATATATATATATATATATATATATATATATATATATATATAACTGAAAACTCACACCCCAGAAGTGACTCGAACCCATACTCCCAGAAGCAACGCAACTGGTATGTACAAGACGCCTTAATCCACTTGACCATCACGACCGGACATAATGAGGTGATAGCCGAGGTTATTTGAACCACCCCACCGCCGGCACTCGGATAGTAATCTTGGGCATAGCATTTTACCAAATCACCTCATTCTTTGGGGCACACGTGAGGAACACAAATGCGAACAAGCCTGAATGGTCCCCAGGACAATATGCAACTGAAAACTCACACCCCAGAAGTGACTCGAACCCATACTCCCAGAAGCAACGCAACTGGTATGTACAAGACGCCTTAATCCACTTGACCATCACGACCGGACATAATGAGGTGATAGCCGAGGCTATTTGAACCACCCCACCGCCGGCACTCGGATAGTAATCTTGGGCATAGCATTTTACCAAATCACCTCATTCTTTGGGGCACACGTGAGGAACACAAATGCGAACAAGCCTGAATGGTCCCCAGGACAATATGCAACTGAAAACTCACACCCCAGAAGTGACTCGAACCCATACTCCCAGAAGCAACGCAACTGGTATGTACAAGACGCCTTAATCCACTTGACCATCACGACCGGACATAATGAGGTGATAGCCGAGGCTATTTGAACCACCCCACCGCCGGCACTCGGATAGTAATCTTGGGCATAGCATTTTACCAAATCACCTCATTCTTTGGGGCACACGTGAGGAACACAAATGCGAACAAGCCTGAATGGTCCCCAGGACAATATGCAACTGAAAACTCACACCCCAGAAGTGACTCGAACCCATACTCCCAGAAGCAACGCAACTGGTATGTACAAGACGCCTTAATTCACTTGACCATCATGACCGGACATAATGAGGTGATAGCCGAGGCTATTTGAACCACCCCACCGCCGGCACTCGGATAGTAATCTTGGGCATAGCATTTTACCAAATCACCTCATTCTTTGGGGCACACGTGAGGAACACAAATGCGAACAAGCCTGAATGGTCCCCAGGACAATATGCAACTGAAAACTCACACCCCAGAAGTGACTCGAACCCATACTCCCAGAAGCAACGCAACTGGTATGTACAAGACGCCTTAATCCACTTGACCATCACAACCGGACATAATGAGGTGATAGCCGAGGCTATTTGAACCACCCCACCGCCGGCACTCGGATAGTAATCTTGGGCATAGCATTTTACCAAATCACCTCATTCTTTGGGGCACACGTGAGGAACACAAATGCGAACAAGCCTGAATGGTCCCCAGGACAATATGCAACTGAAAACTCACACCCCAGAAGTGACTCGAACCCATACTCCCAGAAGCAACGCAACTGGTATGTACAAGACGCCTTAATCCACTTGACCATCACGACCGGACATAATGAGGTGATAGCCGAGGCTATTTGAACCACCCCACCGCCGGCACTCGGATAGTAATCTTGGGCATAGCATTTTACCAAATCACCTCATTCTTTGGGGCACACGTGAGGAACACAAATGCGAACAAGCCTGAATGGTCCCCAGGACAATATGCAACTGAAAACTCACACCCCAGAAGTGACTCGAACCCATACTCCCAGAAGCAACGCAACTGGTATGTACAAGACGCCTTAATCCACTTGACCATCACGACCGGACATAATGAGGTGATAGCCGAGGCTATTTGAACCACCCCACCGCCGGCACTCGGATAGTAATCTTGGGCATAGCATTTTACCAAATCACCTCATTCTTTGGGGCACACGTGAGGAACACAAATGCGAACAAGCCTGAATGGTCCCCAGGACAATATGCAACTGAAAACTCACACCCCAGAAGTGACTCGAACCCATACTCCCAGAAGCAACGCAACTGGTATGTACAAGACGCCTTAATCCACTTGACCATCATGACCGGACATAATGAGGTGATAGCCGAGGCTATTATGTCCGGTCGTGATGGTCAAGTGGATTAAGGCGTCTTGTACATACCAGTTGCGTTGCTTCTGGGAGTATGGGTTCGAGTCACTTCTGGGGTGTGAGTTTTCAGTTGCATATTGTCCTGGGGACCATTCAGGCTTGTTCGCATTTGTGTTCCTCACGTGTGCCCCAAAGAATGAGGTGATTTGGTAAAATGCTATGCCCAAGATTACTATCCGAGTGCCGGCGGTGGGGTGGTTCAAATAGCCTCGGCTATCACCTCATTATGTCCGGTCGTGATGGTCAAGTGGATTAAGGCGTCTTGTACATACCAGTTGCGTTGCTTCAGGGAGTATGGGTTCGAGTCACTTCTGGGGTGTGAGTTTTCAGTTGCATATTGTCCTGGGGACCATTCAGGCTTGTTCGCATTTGTGTTCCTCACGTGTGCCCCAAAGAATGAGGTGATTTGGTAAAATGCTATGCCCAAGATTACTATCCGAGTGCCGGCGGTGGGGTGGTTCAAATAGCCTCGGCTATCACCTCATTATGTCCGGTCGTGATGGTCAAGTGGATTAAGGCGTCTTGTACATACCAGTTGCGTTGCTTCTGGGAGTATGGGTTCGAGTCACTTCTGGGGTGTGAGTTTTCAGTTGCATATTGTCCTGGGGACCATTCAGGCATGTTCGCATTTGTGTTCCTCACGTGTGCCCCAAAGAATGAGGTGATTTGGTAAAATGCTATGCCCAAGATTACTATCCGAGTGCCGGCGGTGGGGTGGTTCAAATAGCCTCGGCTATCACCTCATTATGTCCGGTCGTGATGGTCAAGTGGATTAAGGCGTCTTGTACATACCAGTTGCGTTGCTTCTGGGAGTATGGGTTCGAGTCACTTCTGGGGTGTGAGTTTTCAGTTGCATATTGTCCTGGGGACCATTCAGGCTTGTTCGCATTTGTGTTCCTCACGTGTGCCCCAAAGAATGAGGTGATTTGGTAAAATGCTATGCCCAAGATTACTATCCGAGTGCCGGCGGTGGGGTGGTTCAAATAGCCTCGGCTATCACCTCATTATGTCCGGTCGTGATGGTCAAGTGGATTAAGGCGTCTTGTACATACCAGTTGCGTTGCTTCTGGGAGTATGGGTTCGAGTCACTTCTGGGGTGTGAGTTTTCAGTTGCATATTGTCCTGGGGACCATTCAGGCTTGTTCGCATTTGTGTTCCTCACGTGTGCCCCAAAGAATGAGGTGATTTGGTAAAATGCTATGCCCAAGATTACTATCCGAGTGCCGGCGGTGGGGTGGTTCAAATAGCCTCGGCTATCACCTCATTATGTCCGGTCGTGATGGTCAAGTGGATTAAGGCGTCTTGTACATACCAGTTGCGTTGCTTCTGGGAGTATGGGTTCGAGTCACTTCTGGGATGTGAGTTTTCAGTTGCATATTGTCCTGGGGACCATTCAGGCTTGTTCACATATATATATATGAATGAAAACTCACACCCCAGAAGTGACTCGAACCAATACTCCCAGGAGCAACGCAACTGGTAACTACAGGGCGCCTTAATCCACTTGACCATCACGGCCGTCAAAAGGAAGTGATAGTCAAGGCTATTTGAGCCACTTCCCCGATGGCAACTCGGATGGTAATCTTGGGCATAGCATTTCACCAAATCACCTCATTCTTTGGGGCACACGTGAGGAACACAAATACAAACATGCCTGAATGGTCCCCAGGACTATATGCGAATGAAAACTCACACCCCAAAAGTGACTCGAACCCATACTCCCAGGAGCAACGCAACTGGTAACTACAGGGCGCCTTAATCCACTTGACCATCACGGCCGTCAAAAGGAAGTGATAGCCAAGGCTATTTGAGCCACTTCCCCGACGGCAACTCGGATGGTAATCTTGGGCGTAGCATTTCACCAAATCACGTCATTCTTTGGGGCACACGTGAGGAACACAAATGCGAACAAGCCTGAATGGTCCCCAGGACTAAAGAATGAGGTGATTTGGTGAAATGCTATGCCCAAGATTACCATCCGAGTTGCCGTCGGGGAAGTGGCTCAAATAGCCTTGGCTATCACTTCCTTTTGACGGCCGTGATGGTCAAGTGGATTAAGGCGCCCTGTAGTCACCAGTTGCGTTGCTCCTGGGAGTATGGGTTCGAGTCACTTCTGGGGTGTGAGTTTTCATTCGCATATAGTCCTGGGGACCATTCAGGCTTGTTCGCATTTGTGTTCCTCACGTGTGCCCCAAAGAATGAGGTGATTTGGTGAAATGCTATGCCCAAGATTACCATCCGAGTTGCCGTCGGGGAAGTGGCTCAAATAGCCTTGGCTATCACTTCCTTTTGACGGCTGTGATGGTCAAGTGGATTAAGGCGCCCTGTAGTTACCAGTTGCGTTGCTCCTAGGAGTATGGGTTCGAGTCACTTCTGGGGTGTGAGTTTTCATTCGCATATAGTCCTGGGGACCATTCAGGCTTGTTCGCATATATATATATATATATATATATATATATATATATATATATATATATATATATATATATATATATATATTTATATATATATATATGTCGTACCTAGTAGCCAGAACGCACTTCTCAGCCTACTATGCATGGCCCGATTTGCCTAATAAGCCAAGTTTTCCTGAATTAATATATTTTCTCTAATTTTTTTCTTATGAAATGATAAAGCTACCTATTTCATTTTGTATGAGGTCAATTATTTTTTATTGGAGTTAAAATTAACGTAGATATATGACCGAACCTAACCAACCCTACCTAACCTAACCTAACCTATCTTTACAGGTTAGGTTAGGTTAGGTAGCCGAAAAAGTTAGGTTAGGTTAGGTTAGGTAGGTTAGGTAGTCGAAAAATAATTAATTCTTGAAAACTTGGCTTATTAGGCAAATTGGGCCTCGCATAGTAGGCTGAGAAGTGCGTTCTGGCTATTAGGAACGACATATATATATATATATATATATATATATATATATATATATATATATATATATATATATATATATATATATATATATATATATATATATATATATATATATATATATATATATTATATATATATATATATATATATATATATATATATATATATATATATATATATATATATATATATATATATATTAGTATTCTTTGGTAGCAGTCTCTCCTTCAGACATATATTAATAAATATGACCTGAAAAGTAAGATTAATAATTCTAACACGAATTTTCTCAATATTTCTTATGTTTCTTTTCACTGTTGATGGTAACTGAAAAATCAATTCTCCAAAATTCATTTTTATTTCTAATCTGACGCGATACTTGAACGCGTTTTGTAATAACTTATTACATTTTCAAAGAATTTTAGTTTACACACACACAACTGTAACCTGCAAACACTAAACAGAGTTCTTACTTATGCTATGATTTAAACAGCTTTCATTTTATACCCGCATATCACCTCACCCAAAATGACGAGGTCGTGCGATGACGATGACGACGAGGTCGTGCGATGCGTGGGAGGAGGAAAGGAAGGCTGGTAGAGAAATTTGGGAGGCTGTGCGGACACTAAGGCTGCTGAGTCTTACAGGAAGGGTTGGTTGCTCCCACTGAGAGTCGTCCAATGGCAGGTTAAGGACTTTCACCAGCATGGACCTCAGAAGGGTGTCATACACAGTTAACTTAGGGCTCCTGTAGGATGGAGAACATCTCAGAAAGTAGGTCAACTTAGGGAGAGACAGGCATCTTGTGAGGAGAAAGAGAGCATCATGGGCATCAATCTTGTCAATCCTGTCCAGCATTCTCTTTAGATCAGTGATTTTTGCATCCAGGACCTCCTCGATTGCTCGTGGGCCAATGGGGGCACCCAAGAGAGTGCAGTCCGGTGGCTCGACAACGAGAATTTCTGGAAGAACATTTTGTATTTGCCCAGTGATGTCTGGGTTGCGGGAGATTATTTCATATTTGGACGCATTGAGAATGAGGCCTAAGGCTGCTTCCTGCTCCTGGATTTTCCTTATATCCTCCAAAATGGTTTCCGGGGTTCCAACGAGAGTGCCATCATCCAGGTACCAGATGTTTAGCTCGCTTGTCAGACTATCAGTGACCTCTTTGATAGCTAGGCAGAAAAGGAGGGGGGCTAAGGGGTCACCTTGATGGACACCTTCACAGGAGTTTATTTCATGCTCCTATCTCCTATATATATATATATATATATATATATATATATATATATATATATATATATATATATATATATATATATATATATATATATATATATATATGTCGTACCTAGTAGCCAGAATGCACTTCTCAGCCTACTATGCAAGGCCAAATTTGCCTAATAAGCCAAGTTTTCATGAATTAATTGATTTTCGACTACCTAACCTACCTAACCTAACCTAACCTAACTTTTTTGGCTACCAAACCTAACCTAACCTATAGAGATAGGTTAGGTTAGGTTAGGTAGGGTTGGTTAGGTTCGGTCATATATCTACGTTAATTTTAACTCCAATAAAAAAAAATTGACCTCATACATAATGAAATGGGTAGCTTCATCATTTCATAAGAAAAAAATTAGAGAAAATATATTAATTCAGTAAAACTTGGCTTATTAGGCAAATCGGGCCTTGCATAGTAGGCCGAGGAGTGCATTCTGGCTACTAGGTACGACATATATATATATATATATATATATATATATATATATATATATATTTATATATATATTTATATATATATTTATATATGTCGTACCTAGTAGCCAGAACGCACTTCTCAGCCTACCATGCAAGGCCCGATTTGCCTAATAAGCCAAGTTTTCATGAATTAATTGTTTTTCGACAACCTAACCTACCTAACCTAACCTAACCTAACCTAACCTAACATTTTCGGCTACCTAACCTAACCTATAAAGATAGGTTAGGTAGGGTTGGTTAGGTTCGGTCATATATCTGCGTTAATTTTAACTCCAATAAAAAAATTTACCTCATACATAATGAAATGGGTAGCTTTATCATTTCATAAGAAAAAAAATTAAGAAAATATATTAATTCATGAAAACTTGGCTTATTAGGCAAATTGGGCCTTGCATAGTAGGCCGAGAAGTGCGTTCTGGCTACTAGGTACGACATATATATATATATATATATATATATATATATATATATATATATATATATATATATATATATATATATATATATATATATATATATATATATATATATTTTTTTTTTTTTTTTTTTTATTAAACCTAAAAGGGATACCACCTCTTGTGCAAGTGTTTGGACACAGCCACGGAGAAGAAAATAAAGAGTACTCAGAGAAGACCTTGTGGATCCTCACTGAACACTTTCATCTTGTCTACCACCCTATTCTTTTAGTATGTGTGTAACTTTATTTTAATATTTCATTACACAAAAAGGGTTACAACATTGGTTACATGCTTTGTACAAGGCTACTCATCACAGGTTCTAGAGTTCCTCCAGCTCTTCAGATGGCAGGCTGGAGCCATGGATGCAGTGAGCATTTCCTCTCTGGATCGCCACACTAAGGCGCTGAAAGTGGAGCAATGGGTCAAAATTGTAGTGGTGATCAAGATCTCTAGATTAAGAGCCCAATACTGTCACCATGGTGAACCTGTTGGGCAGCGCCACTCATCCTGTGACTGGACACACCAATACTGTCCATCCCAATACTGTCACTATGAATATAGTGACAGTATTGGGCAGTGCCACTCATCATGAGAGTGGACACACCACCATAGGAGCTTGCCAATAGGAAGCAAACCCTTCATCGTTCATCCTGTCACTTGTACCCAGACACAGCTGGGACTTAACTGTCTCAAGTGAACAGCTTTGCAAACAAAAAAATTAACATTCGTCAACCTTTAAAATTGTACGTTATCTTGCGGGTGCAAAATGGGGAAATATTTTAAGAACAGTATGTATATGTGACAACCACATTTGTCCTGATAATTTTTTTCAAGCTAGAGTTTAAAAGTTCTTGAGAATTTTAGCATTTACGATTTCGTTGGGTAGGCGGTTTCAATGGGGTTCTTAACCCTATGTATTGAAAAGCATCTGTTGTTACTCCTACATTGTGGCCTGTTGAGCTTGAAACCTTTGCTCTTTGTTCGTGTTACATCTGACGTTTTGAAGAAATTGAATGAATCAATATCCTCCAAATTGTTCAGTATTTTAAAGGTTTCGCTCTATTACTCTCTCATTTGCATATCTCTAAGCATATAGATTAGATTTAGATTTAGATTAGATTTTCAATTCAGGTAAAGGTACATACATTGCAGATGAGTTACGAAGGGAAAGACAAGGGCTAGCGTTCACTAGCTCTATTGGAATAGAAACATCTGCAAGACAAGTGTGGGCAAAAATTCAGATAGCTAAGGGGACAGAGCCCGGCCTGTGGCTCACAAAGACCCCCAGGGTAAGGCTGAAGAACTAATACACAAGTTGAGTGATGCAGCATCATCCTCCTCCCTCCCTGCATAAGTAAGCAGGGAACAGCTCCTCCGACAAAATGACAGAAGGATTAGGATAACAAGAGCACAATCTAGTGATGACGAGTATGAGGAACCAATCACAGCCCAGGAAGTAAAGGGGGCTATGAAAAGGATAAAATTACAGCACCTGGTGAGGATGGCATCACCTACGACATACTCAATGCACTGGTGAAGTGTCTGGGAACTCAATACTCCACCTGTTTAACAAGTCATTCCTAAGTGGAGTGTTGCCCACACAATGGAAACATGCAATATTTGTTCCCATACCGAAACCCAATGACCCTGGCAATTACAGACCTATCAGTCTCATGTCATGCACTTGCAACATGTTCGAAAGGATCATCCGAAACCGACTATTGCACAAAATACGCAGGTTAGGGGATGTGGGTCAATGGATTTGTAAAAGGACGGAGCACAGCAAATTGTATAGTTAATTATCTGCCTAATGACACAGCTAAGTACTCCCAATAAACTCTCTCCTTGGGGCAAATATTTTAAATTTAAAATACAATACCTAAAGCCACTAATACGCATAGCGTTTCGGCCAAATATATACAAAGTAAAACCCAAACAAAAACCCATACAACAGAGTAGGACCCATAAAAGATGAGACTAACAATGCAACCCGTCCTCGACTCTAGTCCATTACATTCAGCGGTCGACCCCACAGACGCATTCATAAATGTTAACATGCTGTTCATTCAAAACGGGAATTTTCTCAAGTATAAATGAATATTATAATATATTGGCATATTGTGTATATATAGGCATAGGATAGGTTAGGTCAGGTGTTTAGGTTGTGTTGGCGTTTATTTGTATTTGTAGTACGTGGGTGAAGCATTGATAGTGTTGTGATTCGAGCAAAATTCGTCAGTGAAGCACTTGTTCCGGATATGTTCGAACGTCAGCAGTTGTGAGTCGTGTGTAAACCGCTTTTCATTGATAAACAGGGGGTTTGGCGGGTGCATGGAATCACTTTTGGATCTTTGTTTGGAGGACGGGCTGAACAATTTTAGATTGCATGATAAAAGGGCAGCAAACACACTGAACGAATACTTTACATCAGTGTTCACACTAGAAAGCTTGAATGACATCCCATCACAAACACAAATGTTTGTCGGAGGTAAAGAGAATGAATTAAGGGAAATACCAATTACACGCTACACAATCAGGAAGAGCATTGACAAACTAAAAGACTCAAAAGCCCAAAGTGTGAATGTATTTCAGTCCCAAGTCGTAAAAGAACTGAACTGGCAAATTCACTATGTTTGTCAGTGAAACTCCTTTTCAGAAAATCCCTGGACCATGGAATAGTTGAAGGTGATAATGAGACCTTACTAAGTGATCTAAATGAACTTCAAAAATGGTCAGATGACTGACAAATGCTTTTTAATGTCGATAAATGCTAGCCCTTACATGTGGGCCACAACAATCCACTTCAGAACTACCAAATTGACAGCACTACCTCACAACAGGCATAGGCATAGGTTAGGTCAGGTGTTTAGGTTGTGTTGGCGTTTATTTGTATTTGTAGTACGTGGGTGAAGCATTGATAGTGTTGTGATTCGAGCAAAATTCGTCAGTGAAGCACTTGTTCCGGATATGTTCGAACGTCAGCAGTTGTGAGTCGTGTGTAAACCGCTTTTCATTGATAAACAGGGGGTTTGGCGGGTGCATGGAATCACTTTTGGATCTTTGTTTGGAGGACGGGCTGAACAATTTTAGATTGCATGATAAAAGGGCAGCAAACACACTGAACGAATACTTTACATCAGTGTTCACACTAGAAAGCTTGAATGACATCCCATCACCCACACAAATGTTTGTCGGAGGTAAAGAGAATGAATTAAGGGAAATACCAATTACACGCTACACAATCAGGAAGAGCATTGACAAACTAAAAGACTCAAAAGCCCAAAGTGTGAATGTATTTCAGTCCCAAGTCGTAAAGGAACTGAACTGGCAAATTCACTATGTTTGTCAGTGAAACTCCTTTTCAGAAAATCCCTGGACCATGGAATAGTTGAAGGTGATAATGAGACCTTACTAAGTGATCTAAATGAACTTCAAAAATGGTCAGATGACTGACAAATGCTTTTTAATGTCGATAAATGCTAGCCCTTACATGTGGGCCACAACAATCCACTTCAGAACTACCAAATTGACAGCACTACCTCACAACAGGCATAGGCATAGGTTAGGTCAGGTGTTTAGGTTCTGTTGGCGTTTATTTGTATTTGTAGTACGTGGGTGAAGCATTGATAGTGTTGTGATTCGAGCAAAATTCGTCAGTGAAGCACTTGTTCCGGATATGTTCGAACGTCAGCAGTTGTGAGTCGTGTGTAAACCGCTTTTCATTGATAAACAGGGGGTTTGGCGGGTGCATGGAATCACTTTTGGATCTTTGTTTGGAGGACGGGCTGAACAATTTTAGATTGCATGATAAAAGGGCAGCAAACACACTGAACGAATACTTTACATCAGTGTTCACACTAGAAAGCTTGAATGACATCCCATCACAAACACAAATGTTTGTCGGAGGTAAAGAGAATGAATTAAGGGAAATACCAATTACACGCTACACAATCAGGAAGAGCATTGACAAACTAAAAGACTCAAAAGTGTGAATGTATTTCAGTCCCAAGTCGTAAAGGAACTGAACTGGCAAATTCACTATGTTTGTCAGTGAAACTCCTTTTCAGAAAATCCCTGGACCATGGAATAGTTGAAGGTGATAATGAGACCTTACTAAGTGATCTAAATGAACTTCAAAAATGGTCAGATGACTGACAAATGCTTTTTAATGTCGATAAATGCTAGCCCTTACATGTGGGCCACAACAATCCACTTCAGAACTACCAAATTGACAGCACTACCTCACAACAGATAGATGAAGGAAAGGGCGTTTGAGTCAGAAAGCATCATTTCGCCTTCTCGCCATGCCCTGTGGCTGGGGGGATTGGTGCCCTGAAGCTACATCAACACCCTATACCCCCCCGAAGTGGCAAGGGGAGTTAGGGGACAATAATATTGCTCAACAAGTGGAAGAGGTAATTAAAAAAAATCATACCAGAGCTTCATCTCTCGTATCAGGAATGGATGAGGGCCACTAGGGTAACAACACTGCAGACCAGGCATGACAGGGCGGATCTCATAGAAACCCATAAAATACTAAATTTGGAGGATGTCAATCCGGACAGTTTTTTCAAAAGGTCAGACGTAACACGAACGAGGAGCAACGGGTTCAAGCTCAAGAAACCACAATGTAGAACAGAAAACCAAAGATGCTTTCACCCATAGGGTTGTAAACCCGTGGAATCGCCTACCCGCACATGGCATAACTCTGCTTGGTATTAAAATGCTGTAGCGAGTAAGCCTTATACTCGGTCCATTATCTCATTATCTTAATAGCATAACTAATTAGCACTAATTACAGAAGCTACAATCCTTTCCCCAATTACAGGTAATACTCTTCTCAGCTTGTTGGAGGGAGCTGAGGTGTAATCACCATATAAGCAAGCGATATGAGGAATGGAGGACAGTACAATTTCCCCATTCAACAATGTAGCACTCGGCGTGTACAGTTCTAATCGACCCAAGACGCTACAGCTTCGACACAGAGCAGACAGCAGACTACGACCGCATCGAGCCGCCACGCTCTCGCTCCCCGAGTTCAGACACTCACAATTTGCCATTTGCCATTATCTTAATTATTGTACATGTGCTTGGGGTTCTACTACCCAAAATCATGCATGTCCCCTAATTATGCCATACAAATATGCTATTAGAACTTTTACCTGAATAAACATTTATTATTCTTTATGTAAAGTAGTCATGTTAATTTAGTACTTGTGACGTGGATTGTTATGGCCCATATACAAGATCTTGCATTTAATTATAATTTACATTATAATTTGATGATGTGGTTTGTAATATTTTCATCTATGTTATTGGTATATATGACAAAACCTCATGTAAATCAGGTAGGTAGGTAGGTGTGTGGCAGTCCGTCTAATTACCCAAAGCTTCTTAGTACAGTATATGTAAGTAATGAAACACTACGATATATTTACTCACTATATTGTTGGTGCTGAATGTAGAACATCATGAAAAAAAAACTTATTTTTACTCTAAACTAACATAATTTTATAGCAAAATTGGAATCATCTAATTACCCAAAGCCACAACATTCTCTCTTTAGCGCATTTATTATGCACCCTATACCCATCTTGTGAGCCGAAGTGGAAAGAGATACAGAGGCTTATTTATTGTCATGTTCCTGCATGCCAATGTGAGAAGGAATCCACAACATTTTTATATTTACCCTCTTGCTAAGTATTCTTATATATCTATGTCTAGCTTCCAAGACAAGCACGTTATTACATGATTGCAAACTGTTTATTGCTCGTAGTGAAGAAAGGGAGTCAGAAATAATTAAGCTGTCTACTTCAGTGTTGTCAATAATTTCGAGTGCTACCAGGCTTAGAATGTAGACTTCCTGTGTTGAACTGCGAGTTAAGTTTCGTATAATTTCGTTATAAAATATGATTATTTCAGAGTAAAAATGTGTATTTCCATGTTCTACATTCAGTACCAACATTATAGTGATTAAATATATCATATTTCTTCATTACTTACGTAATGCTAGGAAGCATCATCTCAAATGAAGTAGTTTCCTGAACCTACTGGGCCGTCATATCTACACTTGAAACTTTGTACGGAGTCTGCCTCCACAACATCACTTCCTGATGCATTCCATTTGTCAACTACTGATACTAAAAAAGTTTTCTGTATCTCATTTGGGCACTCATTTTTCATGTTTACCTTTTTGTGTGTGTGTGTGTGTTTTTTGAAGGAAAGCAAAGAAATTGCACATAACCACAACTACAATTTATTTAATAAGCATTTCTAAACTAAACAAAACTTTGAGGGTAATTAATAAAAGTAAAATCTAATTTGAAAACAAATCTTTCTTGAGCAACATAGGGATGCAAAATTAACATGACCATGATTTGGGCAAAGAACATTTGCCCAACCCAGGGGTAGAGAATACTTGTTATTTTCTCTTTGCTTTGCTACTTAAAGCTACTCAAATCAAAGGGAAGAGTGTTTCTTCCATTTCTTCGTTGTCAGTCTGTGACTCAATACTGACTACACTATTGTCACTGTCGGTCTCGGAATCCTCGGAATCTTGACTGTCTGTTTGAAATTTGTTGTATTCTACTTCCCTGTCTTCAGAAAACAGGTTAGTTGCCTCAAATAGTTTAATTTGATAGAATTTTTTCATATTTAGCAAGAGGGCCGTAAGTCCACTGGTTACATGCTGGAATGATGACCTCTTTATTGAGTATTTACCCTGTTCCTGTAAAACAAACACACATCATTATTTCAGGCATTTTTTAAATTAAATGTTTGTTTTCCTAACAAGTGTTTCATTTAAACTTTAACCAGTAAAAGTGATAATGAAAATATATTACAATTTGTGTCTACAAAATGCTTTTACTAATTTTACTTAGCTTAGACACAAACAACAATGATTAAGCTACCTGTTAAAATAATTACCAAGTAGCTATAATGCAATAACATTTATTTCAGTGGAGTAATTAAGTTAATATTGATACCTGATACTAACTTCAATTATCCAAGAGGGTGGAGCACTTTTGTTTTGTACATCATCTAGTCTTTGTGTTATCTCTTCAAGCTTTTTTCTGTAGAAATCCAAGTAACTTTTCATTTCCAGTTGAATGACATTTTGTTCTTCCATAGTCCTGTTGTACATATGCAGCTTTTCTGCAGCATTTCTCTTTTCTTTAAGAGTAACTTAAAATATTCAAAAATAAAATATAAAGTAAATTATTTAATAAGGAACATGAACAAATCTGTCATTGTAGGATGCATGTATTATGCAACAACAATGCAATCATATGTAATCATTTTTAAGGTATCTTGTTAATATTATTATCTTAAAAATATAAATTAGGCATGGACTTCCATTTGTCCATTACCATAATGAGTAAGTTTGAATTAACATGTTAGTAGCTAACAATTAATATTTATCCTCATTGACAAGGCCAATATGCACAGAAAAATAACCAAATATACTTACCATTATCAGTTGGTTGAGGAGTGCCATTACACCATGGAAAGTTGCCCTCTTCAGCAATGCCCACACTAAGTTTTTCTGTATTGTCTTCATTGTAGACCGCTATCAGTTCCCTCAACTTTTTCTTGTCTGCTTCAATCTTTGCACGGTATCGTGATCTCATTTTGCTTGAAACTGAAAGAAACACTTTGTTACTAGTAAATAAGATTATAGTTGATAAATTTGTTTTGTATATACTTAGTAGTGAATACCTACACAAAAGTAGCAGAACACACTACATAAATATTTGCCAAGCACTTTTTTTTTAACAAGCTTAGGTATACACAGCAATGTGCTGCTATCCTATTATGTATGAAAGACCACAGTGTAGATCAAAAACCTCACAGGACAGCCAGTCATACATGGAATCTGGAGAGAATATGAAATGTAAGGCTGATCTATTTACAAGGCTGTAAATAGATCAGTAAATAGTTATGTAAGGCTGATCCTACTTAAATCTCTGAATATGTTAGACATTAAGTCACTGCACATTCTCTCATGTGTATTATACATATATAAAACGCTAAACTATAATGCCAATCCTGATCTCAAAAGCTTCATAGAAGGTTGTATCAGAACCCATGAGCATCACACCAGAAATAAATACAGTTTTGATATTCCTAGAGTACGACTTAATCAAACTAGAAATGCTCTACAAATCAAGGGGCCCAGAATGTGGAATGACCTTCCCAACCATGCTAAAGACTGTACCTCTCTCAACCAGTTTAAGTTAAAAGCGAAGCTATACCTAATAAATTCCCTGTAACCTACCTAGCTTACCCTTCTATTGTCAACCAATGTCTGTTTTTTTCTTTAAAGAGCGCTGTTTGTCGACATAATTGTATTTGTGCTGCTTTTTCATCTATGTTTTCATTTCTTGTTTTCATTCTACTCATTATGCTCAATTAGTATTAAGCTTGTCATTTAAGTTTATCATGCCCGAAACGCTTTGCGTAATAGTGGCTTTAGGCATTGTATGTACTAGCTCTACCTATGAGTCAAACAATCCTTGTAAATATTTATTGTATGTATGTACCTTACCTAAATAAAAGTGTATTGTATTGTATTGTATTGTATTGTATTGTATTGTATTAGCCTCCACTAACAAAATCGGGGTACAGCACAAGAATATCTTCCAATATTCCTGAGTGTATGAAGTAATAACAAAACTCAAAGTACATCATACCATTTGTTCTGAAGTCATTGATAACAGGGCAATCACATATATAGTGATAGACAGTATGTCCTAGCTTTTGTTCACATAGTTTACAACTGGAATGATTTCCATTGGCAGATTCATTACCTGCAGGCACCTGCCATAGATATTGATATCTCAACTTAATTTTGACAATTACCTATAATTACATAGGACAACACCTAAGTGAGATGGTATCCATACAAATCTACCTGAGAAATAAATGACATTAGATGTGTTTAGATAAAAAAAAAGTCATTGTTTTCTTGAAGTATTTTACAAACACTAAAAGATTTCTGTTTGTTTTATCAGTCCCTAACTTATACATAAGCTTTAACATACCTGCTACACTGGATATGTGGGATTTCTTGGTTCTAATTGAGTCACATACTAACTCTATCCCCTTTTGAACATCATTTTGAGAAACTGATCTGTTGAGAATAGAGGATACTGTTTACTATACTGTTTACTAAATTCAAGCATGTAAAGACCCTGATTAATTAAAAAAAATATAACTTAAATTTTTAGGCAATGGTCACAATGGCATTTTATGATGGCTGACAATTACTGTACAAGAACTAAACAATTAAAATAATAAAGAAATGTTTTGGCAATTTTATGATTTATGGTACTGCATTGATTTTACAGTACAATAACCTTGTAAAATATATAAGAGTATTTCAAAACAGTGTTTCTTACTATATATTTTACAAGCAAACCTTTTATTTAAACTCTGGGCTAAGTTGGTTAACTCTGCAATCCAGATGAGAAGTTGTTTTTCATCAAGAGATAAGTCAGCTAACTCCTATCTTATTAACTCTGCAGCTTCTTTTGCCTATCAACAGGAGGAAAAACTGCTCTGTTAGTATAATAAATGTTGCAATTTTTATTTAATATTTGATATTACAAAAAAAAAACAATCCTTACGAGCCTAACTGCTGATGAAGGCAGTTTAATGGCAGTAAATGTTATTTTTATTTTTGAATGTTTTTTTTTCCTGTGCACTTATATTAGTGATTCATGATCATTGCTGCATATATTCAATGAATAAAGCAAATTACTTGCCTTACAAAATCTTGAAGCTAGAACATGAGCTAAAGAGTCATGTTTACGTTGGTTCAAAAAAATGAAGATTTTTTTTTTTTTTTTTTTTTTTTTTTGAGATATATACAAGAGTTGTTACATTCTTGTACAGCCACTAGTACGCGTAGCGTTTCGGGCAAGTCCTTATTCCTATGGTCCCTGGAATACGATCCCCTGCCGCGAAGAATCGTTTTTTCATCCAAGTACACATTTTACTGTTGCGTTAAACAGAGGCTACAGTTAAGGAATTGCGCCCAGTAAATCCTCCCCGGCCAGGATACGAACCCATGACATAGCGCTCGCGGAACGCCAGGCGAGTGTCTTACCACTACACCACGGAGACTGCTCACCAAGTTCTTCTTCACGCTCTGAAAAAAAGGGACAAAAAATAACTCCCTTCAATGAATATGTAAAATGAAAATAATTCACTTTTATGCAGGCGATGAGTCACAATAACATGGCTGAAGTATGTAGACCAGACCACTCACTAGAAGGTGAAGGGACGACGACGTTTCGGTCCATCCTGGACCATTCTCAAGTCAATTGTGATGAGGAAGTAGACACAGGCAATAAATAGGCTAGAGAGAGCTGAGGAGCAAAGTAAGGTGTATTTTAGGGGATAGTAATAATAATAAGAGCTGGAGAGGGCCTATTGGCCCATACGAGGCAGCTCCTATTATAACCACCAAATGAGAAGGAGATAGGAATAAGAAGACGATAGCAAGGGAGCGTAGGAGAAGACAATGAACAGAAAAAAGGGAGAAGAGAGAAAGAAAAGGAAAGAGAAAGAAAAGATAGATAAATGGAAGGGGTAGGCTTATGTTAGGTCACGTTTGTTAAAAAGATTACAGCATTTGAGTATATACTGTGAAAGGGAAGAGTCCACAGCAACAAAGCCAGGACTCAAGTTCATGTTTGGTATATTGTGTATTAGAGCCGATTCAACAAGACGGCGTCTGTGGAGAGTAGAGGCAGGAAAGATTATTTTGGAGGAAGACCAATCTATGGGATGATTAGAATCCCTCACATGGCAGAAGGGAGCATTGTTAGTGTCTGCAGACTTAACACTTCTCTTGTGTTCTTTAAGTCTGTCATTCAGTGTACAGCCAGTTTCGCCAAAGTATTGTACAAGATGAACAGGAAATAGAGTAGAGACCAGCAGCAGGAGCATTTTTTTTTTTTTTTTTTTAAAGCACTGTGAACTAGATTGCTACGAAGTGTGTTAGTTTGTTGGTGTGTTAGTTAGTTCTTATTCCTATCTCCTTCTCGTTCAGTGGTTATAATAGGAGCTGCCTCGTATGGGCCAATAGGCCATCTGCAGCTCTTATTATTATTACTATCCCCTAAAATACACCTTACTTTGCTCCTCAGCTCTCTCTAGCCTATTTATTGCCTGTCTCTACTTCCTCATCACAATCGACTTTAGAATGGTCCAGGACGGACTGAAACGTCGTCATCCCTTCACCTTCTAGTGTGTGGTCTGGTCAACATTCACTTTTATACTATCTATAATTTACTTGCTATATTAATCAAATCCAATTCATATACACAAAGTTGTAGGGTGACACCAGGTGTTGCTAGTTACTGAAGTCATCTTCATTACACATAATAAACATCACTAACAAGTTTTAATAGATTATACCTTCCTCATTGTAACAATGCACTATAAACTAACCGGCTTTCAACATGTTTTTGGTGGTACTGTTGTACCGCGACATATAGCTGAAAATTTGCTCGGTTTCTTCACCTGTGGTCAAACCACTTCCGTGCTGCCAGCGTCCTCCATACAAGACCTATAATTAAGATGTAACACACTGTAAAATAATTACAAGGAAAGAATATTAGTCGATTGTTCAAAAATTTAATTATGACTAAATACTTTATTCTGATTAATAGCTTTTTAACCCTAAAATAACGTTACATTTATACCCGTTATTTTGACAAATGATAATTATTTACTTGGCAATACCATGCATGTGCTTTTGCATGCAAAACACCTAGGAACGTCTTTGTCTCCAGTAGGGTGAATTTTTTATTTTTTTCTTGAATTTTCAGGGCCCATGGCCAGTACTGTACTGGCATATGATGTCCTGGCAGATGTACTTGGCACTTTTGAAGTAATTTATATGGAGATAGTGTGCATAGCAAAAAACCTCACCGCGAGTCATATTGCACAGTTTGAGAATTACACCATCCCGGCATGATGCAAGGCTTATGCCAGTCTGGTCCAGGGATTTGTGTGTATACGATTCGTTACTCAATATGGCTTCAGACCCCAAAAATCACCATTTATATGGTGCATGTAGCTCTTGACAAACGTTGAGTACTCTATGTTTTACTTGTTGACTTGCCTGTGGGTAAAAAAACCTAACTACTTGTTATAATATTTATATTAACTCTGTAAACTGTAAGACATCATGACTGTCTTTTCCCAATGGTGTAGTGGGTTAAGACACTCGCCTGGCGTTTCGCGAGCGCTTTGTCCTGGGTTTGTATCCTGGCCTTGGAAGATTTACTGGGCATCAACCCTTAACTATGGCCCCCCCCCCTGTTTACCCAACAGTAAAATGGGTACCTGGTTGTTAATGGATTTGGTGGGGTCATATTCTGGGGAACATAGGATTAACGACTTGCTTGAAACACTATGAGTGCTAGTGGCTGTACAAGAATGTAAAAAGTGGGTAGCACAAGTAACAGTGCAAGTTTGAAGAACTACGTAGGAAACTATAATTACTTTATTTGCATAGAGAGCTTGCACAGATTTAGTTTGACTCGGGGGATATCAGAGAGATATTGATTTCTGGTGTGGTGATTATTGGATCCTTTACATCTATCAAGGAAGAGTTTTAGATCAGGATGTGCATTTAGGAACAAGGTTTTGTACATGTAAGTGGCACAAGAGAATGTGTGGAGTGGGTTTATATTTTTATGTATTATTATATATACAGTTTAATGTATACAGGTACTTACATTACATATATAAAATTAATAAATACTTACTCTTCCATTACGAGAGCCAAGCGCTTGGAGCGAGCGCTGTTAACAAGGATTTCATTGATAAACCTGGACTGTTCCTTTTAAGGAAATGCCAGTTGTTCAGGAGTTTGGTGCTGAAGAATGTGTTACTTTTCCTGGCTGACGAGCAGAAGTATCCACCATCATACAACATCTTAGCATCTGCAGGAAGGCTGTATCCACACTCTTGACACTCAAATATGGGCAGATAAAGGTCATACCTGCCTAGAAAGCTTAGTTTTAGTATTTATTTCTAAAATAAAGCAGCTTATTTTGAATCTTTTGTAAAACTCATCTCCATCACTGAATGGATATGTTTGTGTCTCAAAGATTGAAGTCCACATGCTTGGGTATGGGTATCGTCACTAGAACTTCAGTGATGCTACTATATTCAGTGATGCAAATACTCATAGACTTATGTGTTCAAACTTAATATTAAATAAAATATACCTGAGAGCATTATGAAAGTACACATGATGTCTGTTACGGACCCGAGCCCAGCGTCCGAGCATGGAGCAGTGACGACCGCGCCATCTGTGGGTCAGCTCCCGAAACCCCCTCCAAATGGACGACGCCATCTAGTGAGGACGAGAAATACCAGCCACAAGGGCTAGTTTCCCGTCCTGATCAGCTCATAACACAGCCGCTGCTGACCTCTGGTGAGGTGACTCTTAGACAGCAATGCCATCTATGGAGTGGATAGGTGGGCGTTTGTGTCTAAGCCGGTAAGTGAGATGCCCTAGAGTGTAACCGGTACTGATGACGTGTCTGATTACAGAGTCGACCTGGGACTGCTGTAATGAACGTTGGATCAGTCTACCCAAGGCAGCCGTAGAATCTCCAAGTGTTTGCTGCAGAAGTTGTGAGTCACCCCCCCCCCCCCCCCGGATGAACACTGTTTTGTTAGCCTGCCTGTGACGTGGCAGTTGAGGATTTCTCGTACCCGGGGCTGACTCGTGGAGAAGAATAGCCACTGGAGTGTTATGGTGAGGAGAGTGATCTGTGGAATCACACGAGGCTCCTGCCTAGGGCTCGCAACCCTTGTATCGGTCGTGGAGTGGCCTACGCAGCGTAGCTGATTGGAACCTGCCAGCTACAGGCTGGATTTGTGGTTGAAGGCCTCCACGACGGTGGCCTAACCTGCAGAACTGATTGGAACCTGCCAGCTACAGGCTGGATTTGTGGTTGAAGGCCTCCACGACGGTGGCCTAACCTGCAGAACTGATTGGAACCTGCCAGCTACAGGCTGGATTTGTGGTTGACGGCCTCCACGACTGCGCACCCAGTGGGACTGTAATTTGGCTGGCCTGTGGCCGTGGTAGACTCGCCGAGGGAATCAAAGGATTCATCGTGAGGCCACAATAGAACCAGGACCACTCATCTTGAGCACCGTGAACGTCTTGAGTCTTCGGAGGAAGACGAGTGATTGCAAATAAGTGTAGTAATAATAAGTGTGAGACTGTTTATATATTTATTTATGGTGGTGGTGCTAATATATACTTAATAGAGAGCAGTTTTATCCCTTCCCCTTTAATTTACTTGCGTAAAGCTGCCCTTTCTAGATGTAACAGTCATGGAAAAGAGCGGAGGTTTCCACACTGCAGTCTACACTAAGGAAACGAACATAGGAATGTGCCTAAATGCCAACAGCGACTGCCCAG